>NW_010554238.1:246-11571 GCF_000687285.1 Phaethon lepturus | reverse complement strand
CTGCTGACAGGCCCCCCCGGTAGGAGAGGGAGCCTCCGGCAGAGCCCTGGGGAGGACGGCACCTCAGTGTCCCCGAGCTTCGTCCAGCCCTGTGGGGCTCACATTTGCTGCTTGCAGGCCACTTGGCAAAGTTCACCTCTTTACAGGCTTGGGGAGAGGCAAGGAGTCCTTGTCCTTCTCTGCAGAACAGGCTCCTATTTCGGGTTTTTTTGCTATCATCTGGGATGTGGAAGGCGTTGCTGCTGATTTGGCTCTGTGTTTTGGTCCGTGCTGTTCAAAACTCGGGGCTGGGAGAAGCTACAGCCTCATTTTGTTACCACAAGTCTCAACAGATTTTTCAAGAGATAGCAGACCAAATACAGGACCATTTTTTGAAGTTTTTATCCAGCTGTTCTTGCTGAAGGCAGCTTTCTCACTGATGTCTCCCAGACTCAGGCAGTAAAAAACCCAAGAGCCAACTGGATAAGGACTGCAGAGCATGGCCCACTGACCTTAGCCCAGGCAGAAGGAGCAGAGCACACTGATCAATCATAGTTTGATACCTGAGCTTATAAAAAGCTTACCAGAGTAGTATGTATAAATGTATAATGCATCTGTGACTCTGAAGCCGGCACATTTTCTCCCTGCTCCATGGAAATTGCCTGGGTTAGACCATAAAGATCTGCAGTTCTTTGTGTGGTTTATAAAGAATATCAATACCAAAAGAATTTATGTATGATCCAAGAATTTTTTAATAAAGTGTGTGTTCTCTGGCCATTGCTTCTGTTCTTTATGAATAGATATAAGGAGTGATACAATTTCATCCAAGACCATACACCAAAGGTAGATTGCTAGCTGTCTGTAACCTCCTTCAGGAGGCTGGGGTCTGGAAGAAGGAGCTTGTAATGGTTTGATATAGTGAGTGATACTAGACTGCTCATGCATTAGGGCTCATGCATCCTCTTGCACAACCCAACATGGTAGAACAAATTAATCACACTTTGGCCTGCTAAATGGCATTTGGGGGGCATAACTATAAATTAAGCTTTCCTCTACTCCTCCTCAGAATGATTCGTCCTCCATATTGGTCATGTGTTGTACCTTTTCCCAGCTCCACAGAGCTGAGTAAACCCTGTTCATTGTGTTACTGCACACGGGCTTTGGAGGTCTACCTTGACAGTTGGAGGTTTTCTGGTTTTTTTAATTGTTTTTGCTTCTCTTCCCTGTACGCAGATGGCAGGTAGAAGCTCGCAGCTTTGCGGTTGGAACAGAAGACAGTAAGGATCATTTCTCAGTGTTGCCTTACCCCAGTTTCCTAGACAAACAAGGTTCACTCTGGTAGGCTCCAGTGTGTCTGAGGAATGATGTTATTATTGTGGTTATCACCTCGAAGCATTAGGCATGTTTTTTAGCTACAATAAGCTGAGGAATCTCATCTTCTTTGGGCTTCTTTGGGAAGCCAGTATAGAAGACAAAGGACAGGCTTGATTTGCTTGCAGTAGTCTATGCTGTTGAGGAGGCTTCATGAGCAGGGATCTTTTTATGTAGCAGAAGTATTGTATGGGGCACTTCTATCGGGCAAAGGTGAAGGTGGCAAACACAGAAGTCGGAGACAAGCTCCTTCCACTGGCTGCCAGGAAGGAACCACGGATGGAAGAAAGCACTGCTCAGGGAGCTGGAAGGTCAGAGCCCAGGTGGGATTTGTCTCACTAGGCAGTGCTGGGGCAGCTGTATGCCTGCGCCTAACCTCCTCCCATGACTTCCTTGCAGTCGGCAGGATTAATAGGCCCTGGATTTCCAGAGACCTCTACCCAATCTTAGTCACCTGTTTTAGGAGGGATGAATCGCAACGCAAGGAATGTCAAGGATGTGCAGATGAGAAATTCAAACTGGAGGATGAGCTTTGAGCCCATTAAAGTGGAGTTGACATGATGTCTGCTCACAAGTGTGAGTGACGAATAATCTCTTGTGGAGTGCACTGACCAAATGCTTTTGTACATGTTTAGGTGAAGGAGACAGTATCATGCTGTAAGGTCTCCATAAAGCTCTCATCTGCTCACCAGCATAATTTCTATCTTGTTTCTTTACATTCCAGTTTTCCATCCATTAGCTGATCTTATCTAAGTCTGGGCCATGGTGTGAGTAGTCATGAAGTTGTACGTGGTGAAGGATGAGTAGAGCTCTCTGTCATCTTTTGATCATATTACTGTCTTCTGCTTATGAATTTCCCCTGTTTTATCTATTTAGGAAAATGAAAAGTACCTTCCCTCAATTCCTGTCAGCCTCATGGAATTCCCTTGTGCAGTGTCCTCAGATTTCCAATTCTTAGCTCAGGGATCCTGCTATACCATGTGGATTTTTGTGAGTACTTATTTCTCTCTCTTCAAACTCCAGATCCCAGATTCATGAGACCATCAGCTATCATCTGCTTTAACTGTGTTTTCCCTGCCTTTGCAGTTGCAAAGCAAAACTTGCAAATCTAGTGCAGTTTCAATTTTTACAGCATGCTCTTCACTAACTGAATAACCAGAAGGAACTGAGGAGATTTCAGTAGTATTTCAGTTGTATTTTACAACAAAGCACATCTCATGACGTCTGAGAGCCAAATTCACTGGTTTCGAACACTTTGATGTCTCTATTGCGATGATGTACTGTGTGGTACCATGTGCATTATTCACACAATGTATTCGGAAAGATATGAAAATGAAAGTGGTTTAGATCCCATTTGTACTCCTATTAACTAATGTTTTGAAAGGTAAGAAGAATCTGATTTCTAAATCTAGTTTAATAGTTCAACAAACTAAACAAAAAAACCTAAGGGCAGAATAAAATTGAGAGGGTAAAATAATAAATCAAGGAAAAGAGAAAGAACCCCTCCATCTGGACCACGGCTATGCTTTTGGAAAGGGAAAAGTTGAAAGCTTACAATGAGCATAGGATAGATGCACGTTTATGGTATTTGGCATTCTTCCTTTGGATTGTGCTTCACCCTAAATGCATGTAAAATGAATACCTAGAACAATTCTTTGTAGCTTGGGATTTTTTTCTTTTTTTTTTTGGTCGTATTTTTAATAGCTTATTTTTTCACTTTGAGATACTCTGCGTGGTTGCTTTTTCTCTGTAGCTATTTGTGGTGGTTACTTGAACTGATGACGATAATCATAAAACCATGGTTGGTCTCCATTGTGAAATGTTCTAGGGCCTTTGATGAAGCATTGGTCTTACTTGTGCTGGGTAAATGTACAGATCGTGAAGTGGTATTTCCTGCCTAAAAACTCTGGTGATTTTTTTCAAAAATTGTGTTTGTCTTACTGGCTCAAAAGACAGGACTATATATTATAGCACCTCTCACATTGTTTTCCTTGTCTGGTGTTTTCTTGGTTGGCCAATTGCTGGGCTGTGTCAGTACCAATAACAAGTCAGTACCAGCCTGCAATGTTTATTCAAGTAAAATTTCACAGACTTTTTGTTTGCTTGAGCACTGCAGGACTGAAACCTTTTAGGTTCAAGCAAAATACCATGCAACTCTTCCAATTTGTTAAGTATTTTTTAGATATTCCTGCCAACTGTTGACAAATTTGAGGCATGTTGACAAAGTATCATAATTTCCTAAGGAAAATGCTCTTCTATTCCTTGTTTTCCAAATAGTTTCCTTAGGATGAAATCCTGCAAACATACAAAAAATTACCATTTACTTTAAGTGTGTGGGTAACTCCAGTAAATTCAACAGAATATGCTGTTGAAATTACATCCCTCATGCCCATCAAAGCCTATGGCAAAAATTCCATCGACTTCAGTGAAACCGGGGAGCCTTGATACTGAATTGGGAGGCAAGATTCGTATTTGACATGAATGGTAAAAATGTGACATCTGCTTTCACTTAAGACTTGCAGGTCCCTGGATGCCCCGTCTTGCTGAAGGACATTGAAAATAGCCAGAAAGTTCAGTTACTGTTAGCTACCACCTGGCATTGTACTTGACTTCAGACTGCTGGCGGTGGGGATTACAGCCAGACCGGTGCTGGAGATGGCTGGTTTTGATCCATGGGACTCCTCTCCAAACTTCCACTTTGTATAACTAACTAGGTGTAATTTTGAGAACTAGCTGCTTGGTCTTTCAGTCCAGGACCTCAAATCTGGATTGAGGGAGCTCAACTTCACTGTATTTTACCTTTCTCAGTTTTGCGACTGAGAAATTTAAAAAGTAGTACCAAAGAACTAAACACGAGGATATTTTCAAAAAAGGAGGGCATATTGTGGGATCAGTTGTGATCCTGGGATCCCATGTTTGGTGGGCTTGTTTTACGAAAGGTACTTAGGCAAGGGTGTAGCATTAAACCCTGGTAAAAGGAACAGGGCACATCAGTGTATATATTTTTTTGTTTCTGAAGTATCAGGTCTTTGCTTCCCTTCGAACAACACTGCATGAACTTAAGCTGCAGATTTCTTCTTGTCTCCCGATGAGGCGTTACCCAAACCTCCAGCCTGGGGAACAGAGAGCTGTAATTCAGGTTACTCCCTCGTGAAGCAGCACAAGTCTCCTGCGAATCAGTTCCTCCCAGCCTCTTGTGCATGTTCTTCATTACAGAAGAGGAAGAGGGAGAACTCACAAACAGTCTGACGTAAATGACACGCGAGAAAAAATAACTAACAGGGAAAATGAAAAAATGAAAGGCTACAGCAGCATTTTTGTATATGTGCGTGTATGCGTCTGTGTACGCAGGACTGCTGTCCTCTGCCGTTAATGCGAGCTGTGCATGCTGCCGGGTCTCACACCAGCAATGGCTTGATCTGCCATGCGTTCCTCGCCACCTTTCTGCCAAATTATCCAAGCGGAGCTTGTGCTGGTTTTATGCTGGCTGGAGGGGAACCGAAAATATCCCGTCTGGTATAAATCCGGACTGTTCAAGCTCATTAGTGTTTTTTGATGTCCTGACTTACTACCAACAGAATAGCTTTATACTGAAGTGGTGTGGCATTCTTGAACCAGTACTAGCAGCTATAAAGTGGGACTTGGCGTCTTTCTGAACTGTAGCCTGAAACGGGGCACGATGCCAGGGGTAAGGGTGGGAGCAAAGTCAGTCCCTTCAAAGCATCACCTGGTGCAGTATATGCATTTTATTTGATCCGTTTGGCTGGTGCACAGCTCAGTGTTCCATTCACAACGAGACTAACCCGGCAACTGGTATAGACAGATAGATGTGAGACTGAGAGATTGAAAGAGGTAGATATAGATAGATAGAACACATGAGGTCTTGGTGGATGAGAAATTCATGCTTTAGATTCACTAATCTCAGATGCCTCCTGTCTAGATATCATCAAATATGTTGCACTGTATCTTTCCGTAAGGACAAACGTCCACCAAGGACAGATTAAGGCCAGTAAACTGGATTCCTGACTAAATTGGAGTTTGAACCCAGGTGGCTGAGAGGATAAACTATCAGTTCTCAGGGCTCCTTTATGTCCATGGAACGTTACCTGATTTACAAATGTTATTGTCATGCTTTACCCCAGGCAACTTTAACTGGGGATGCTCTGCTAGTAGTGTACTAGCAGAGCATTAACACTTTGTGAAGAAGATACTGGCAAATGCCCACTAAACATTCTCACTATAGATATTTAAGGCCACGATGAAATTACTTAGATGCCGTTTACCTTTTTTTCCCCGTCTATTGCTATTAAAAAAGCAAACAAAGCCCTTGTATGTGCATTTGAGCTATGACAATGGGCATCCACCAGCTATTGAAATCATTATTTAAGAGGCTGACGAAAAGCCTAAAGACTGCAAGCTTTCCAGGGTATTTGAGAATGCTTTAATTTTAAAATGTTGGGTAGTAGATTTAAGGCTTAGTGAAAAACCTAGTCATTTCCTAGGGGAGTGTCTGAATGCCATGCTTCACCTCAGAATGTGTATTTCCAATTCCCTGCATCAACAGCTGAAAAAAAAAAGACATTTTGACGGATCCTTTATATATGTGATACTTCCCACCACTGACTGACACAACTATACCAGGCAATGTTAAAGTAGGATTGGATATGCTAGGAAAAAACATCTTTTTTTCAGATAAAGATTATTTCGTTCAAGGAACTGGTTTAAATTCTGCCAGAAGTCTATACAAACTCGATCTCGTGTAGTAAGGCTTGTGACTACACCCTGCAAAATACTTCTAAATCCTTTCACATGTAGTCCGATGGCTCAGTCGGGAGAGAAGCTGAGACAATTCCCTAGAGAAAGGTTGAAAGTATCCCAGATCATTTAAAGGGGATGTTAATGATGATCTATCTAATTATAACAACCTAAATATCAGCACCGTTAGCAATTTAATTTCTTATTATACCATGGCAAAAAGGAGATAAACAGATTATTTATGCTTGTTCTGTGTGGAATGTTATGATTTTGGTGTCTTTATTGGATGTAGCCTGTTAGAGAGACCGTGCTTTTCTCAATATGCTCCCTGACTGATAATTAACATGTATGGGGTGCTTTTAAATAGGAAACAAAGGAAACTCACTCTGCTTGTTTGTTTGGCATGGTTATGGTCATATAGCAAAATATCTCACAGAAAACAGCAGCAGTTTAAATTTCTTGGAAGAAGAAAACATTCTTATTATGAAAATGATGTTCATAATAATGAAGTGTTTTAATGCAACCATACATCTGAAATCAGAGAGGGTAAAAGTATCTTAAACAAACATTTGTATTTAAGAGCTGGAGAGCTCAGTCTTTCTATGTAGCCAGCCCAAAAGTACAGAAATTTCTGCAGAAACTAATGTTCTTTCTGTTCATGTGTACAAGTCAGCTCTTTGCCTTTGTTTTTCTTCAGCCATCACAGCAGAATTTAAAAAGAAATAATACAAAAAAAATCCTTACATATTTAAGATGGAAGGGCATAAAAAACCCAAATCACTGGGCCTTGACTCATTTGATTTTATTGTACGGCATTCAAAAAACCTAGTGATGAATATGGTATAAATAGCTAGCTAGATTAGTTAGATTAGACATTCAGAGAAAGAGGGTGGTGGATAAGAGATGATCTCCTAGAGTAGGAAGATAACCCTGATCACTAGGGATCAGTCCTTCTTCCGCTGAAATCTAGCAAGGTCCCCAATGTTAGTAGAAGAAGTAGAAAGACAGGGAGGTTCCTTGCTAAGGACCACCAGAAGGAAGGATGCATGTCAAAGTCTGTGAAGGGCTACTGGGAGCATCTTTAGAAAATTCAGACTCTTGAATGAGGGTCGTTATTTTGAAAAATCTGGATATTTGCTGACAATTTTCCATTTTTTTTTTCCAGTGGCACTAATAACAGTCAAAAATACAAATAATCATAGAACCTAAAGCAAAACAAAAATTCTGTGAGAGGCTGGAGACTGAAAGGTGTCTGCAAAATAAATTCTAAATGGGAAATTAATAGTGAAATTCATAAGACCAGTTTAACCTTATAAAATAAATGAAATGCAAAGAATTATGAGTAAGTAAGTAATGAACTTCCCTGACTAATGATTCAGGTCTGCAATATTTGTGTAAGTTTAAGTATGTTCCACAACATGACAATGTTACATTATATTGCCATTAATCTAGAAGGGCAAAAAATTGCAAGCAGACTGCAAGCAAAATCATTATACTGGCTCCAAATTTTTTATTAAAGTTCAGTAGTCATCTCCCAGTCTTCCTTCAGGGATATAGCAGGTACTATACTGCTTTTCTCACAGAAAAGTAAAAGAAATTTGGCTTCCACTAAAGACCTAAATTAGACTAGTGGGTAGTGGTACATCAGTTTATAATTTCTTTCAAAACTAAGAGATTCCAACTAATAAGTTCTTCCTCTACTCAGGCCCCATCTACCTGTTTGCTTTCACTACATCAATTCCCTGTCAGTACTGCAGTTAAGGTTTTTGCCCTGAATGTTCTATCTCTCCAAAATCTGGGCACCTCCACACCCCAGTTCTGCATCCCACCTTAGGCCATGCACTTTTCCCTGTACCCCCAGCTGCTCCTTCGTTGTCTGCAGACTTCTTGCAGACAACTTCTCTTGTGATGGATACTGCGTAAATGACGAGAAATCGGTGCTATTGCTCCATGTTCTAGTGCTCCACCTGTGTGCCCTGAGGTTGTCCCAGGGAAAGCACAGCAGATGTGCCCATTTCATAGAACTTATTCCAATAAGGTATTTGCCTATTGGCAAAAATATTGCCTTGGTAGCTTTGTCTGCTGGGCGGTGACACTTACCTGGATGACCAGCAACAGCTAGGTGGGTGTCTGGCTGCTGGGGGGGTGGTGGGTGCTGATGCTGATCCTCCAAAATTGTGTGCGTGTGAGGGGATGGGAAGACCAAAGGGTGGCAGGTACCAGGAAAAGTGGAGAAAACAATCTGCAGAGGCCGAGCATCCACTGGGATTGGAGAGAAAGCGGAGGGTGGTGCAACCGGGAGTGGCGAGAAGACCGGCTCTTGGTGTGCCTTAGTATCAGTTCTTTTGCATTGCAGCTTCTGTCAGCAGAGCGCCTGCTCCTTCTGATTGTGCTTTCCTGGAACAGCGGGTGCAGCGAAGAGGGAATATAAGCGCATTGCCCGGAGGCCTGTAATATTCAGGGCATAGACTGAGAAGAGGTGGGAACATAAGGTAGGCTGAAGAAATGCAGGAGTATTGTGCATGATATATCTTTTGGAGGAAATGTCCTGTGGTTGTGGTACCTTCTGTCAGAGAGATGGGTTTTGGCACTGACCAACAGGTCTTCTGCAAGAGCCAATTCCTATTTGCAGGGAAACATCAGAGACAAGTCTCAGGGGTCAGCTTCTCTTGGAGGGCAATCCAGATGCGTGGAAAAATCATTACATTTATATTAATACATAGTTTCTGTCTTCCTATTGCATCTTTTAAGTATGATTCCTCTGAAGCAGACGTGAAAGATGTTAAGAAAGGCACCTCCCTAAACAGAGCTGCCCATTTTCATCTTTTTTAGCTGAAGGGTCTTGGATGCTCCAAGCTTCTGTTATGCGCTTCATTGTCAAGGTGTTGAAACATTTACAGTATGTTTCAAATGGCAAATGTCACCCACTTTCTATCAGTTTTTATCTTCTGCTTGGCCTGACCATTCAGACAGGCACAGGCAGAAACCTTGTTGTTTCTGTGTTTCCCTTCTCTCAAGACTTTCACTGCTCAGAAATGTGTCAGGAGTCTTTTTTTTTTTTTTTTTTTTTTTGTAAGCAGAGCTCAAAGCAGTCTACCTGCTCTTTAGTTTTTAAAATTTCTTGACTGTCTTTAATTTTGGTGGGAGTTGAGTGTCGTGAAATGTTTGGGGTTTTTTCATCATAAATCAGAAATGTGTGCCTTGAACAGAGCTGGTGTGAATCTGAATAAAACGTTAAAAAAAAAAGAGATAAAATATATTTTTATGGAATGACAAGATGTCCAAACTCTCAGGGAAATAGGATTTTCTTTTTTCCAAAGTCCAAGAGGAATACTGATTTGAAGGGACGCTTTCAACTTAAAATCATGCCCCTCTTTGAACATCTTTTCTACCTATTTCTAAAATTAGGATCTTAAGATCGCCAATACAGAATTATAAATGGTTAGACAAGCAGGATTTTCCACATTAATTTGTTTCTTTTATAAAGTAATACTTTGTATGTTGGTTAATTTCCCCTGTTACTTTTAGGGGCTTTCATTATGCAAATAGGAAAAAAAGTTTAAGAAAAAAATTGATTGCAAAAAATACAAAGAAATAGGCATAACCAGAAAAAGAGAGAAGGGAACTATGGGCTGAAGGAATCATATTGCTCTTAAACCAGAGGGACCAGAGGTTTGCCTAAACGTTCAGTACACCACCCCCTTCCCTCACAGTATATATGCATATATTGAAAGCGAAATATCCACAGTACCATATCACTATTATCGTAATATCATGAAATAGCCAACGTTTTCCCAGCAAAATGGGACTGGAAAATGAAGAGTCCTGTAAGATGGAAAAAAGGTGGAAGAATACCAGCTCTGGATATCTGTATTCAGATCCTGCTGTTGCACATGCCTCCTCTCCGCGTGGCGCTACGCCTGTCAGCAGTATCGGTTGGGCAACCAAGGGCTGCTCCTTCTGAGCAGGGAGTTGTGGCTCACAGCCTGCCGTCCTTCGCACCGTGTCCCCGTGCTTGCCTTCGAGTCCCGCAGCGCACGGGAGTCTGGCGTGGGGAATCCGCCGGCCCGGGCCTGCGTGGGAGGGCGGGTGAAGCGCACCTCTCGCTCAGTCTGGCTGCTGTGTCTGTCCTGACAGTCGGGGTGCACCGACCCGGTGCTGTGAAACGCCTGCACACAAATGAGCGTCCCTGGGATTGCCGGTGCGGCTGGTCTGACCACGCCTGGGGCTTTCATAAATTACAGGCATCTCTCCAAAGCTATCCTTTTGCACCCAGAGATTTCCAAGTTTAAAAAAACCTCAAAGGGAGTCTGAAGGAATTTGGATACGTGGTGGGCTTTGGGTCAGGTAAGTTCGCCTTCTCTTTGTTTCTAAAAAAATTCATGAACCAAGTTGCTCCAAACCACAGAACATACCCGCAGCTTTGGTTTGTAATAAACTAAACCTTTTCAGTGGCAAGATTAAGGGAAGTTTTATGAAATGCGCAGCATCTTCCATTTCCACCGGCAAACATACCTTTCTTCAAGAACCACTGATTTTTGTGGGACTTCTCAAAGGCTTAGGGTAGCCTGAGCTTAGGTACCCTGCTAAATGATCTACACCAGTAAGAAATCTTTAGTTGGCTCTGTTGTGAGCCAGGTTATGAACAAAGGTGCGTATGAAGTATTTGACATTGTGATGGCAACAACTTAAATATATTCGCTTTTCCCAAGAGCCAGCCCCACGTTTTGACTTGATGGAAAATGCTTGCGATAACAGTCATTTATGGTTTCTCAGTCTTTTTTAATATCAGGGGAGCAACCTGCGGGGCTACAAAAAGGCAAGGTGTCTTGTCAGGGTGTATCACTTCCCAAAGTATGGTCATACTGGAACAATTAAGTTCTGGCACCCTAATTCCTGCTCTTTCTGAACCGCAGTGCGTCCTGCTGTGGGAGACCTGCGGACGCGGAGCCCGGGGGGCGGACGGGGACGAGGCGCAGGGATGGAGGCAGCGAGGAGCCCCGTTTTGCAGGGTGCAGGCCAGAGGAGCCCTTTAGGGAGCTGGGAGGCGGCAGGCGGGCTGGGACAAGGAGGAGCAGGCGAAGGCACCACCGCCACCCTTCCCCTCGTCCGACTGCGTGCCTTTTTTCCCTGAAAGCGCTGTTTTTCAGCGTCACACGGCTCAGGTGAAACTTTCCTTGAAGTCCGTCAGTCAAGTCAGCCTGCGGCGCCCGAGCAAAC
>NW_010554238.1:0-215 GCF_000687285.1 Phaethon lepturus | reverse complement strand
GTCCAGCTGGCGGCCCCCCAGCAAGCGTGACCCCAGCAGCCGCAGCACACGCAGAAAACCCAGCCGGAGGGCACGTTTTCCCCCCAAAAGCCCTGCTATTTTTGGGGGAGGGAAGGCCCAGAGCCCTCAGGGCGGGAGAATGGAGGGGTGTGGTGTGTCCAACGCGCCGGAGCGCGGGGCTGCAGATGCAGGCTGAGCTGAGGGATGGAGCCGGG
>NW_010554237.1:92961-118633 GCF_000687285.1 Phaethon lepturus | reverse complement strand
TGCATAAAGTTAGGCATGACTTGTAAGTCGTAACATCACCTGTGGTGATAAAGAAATTGCAAGCAAAGAAGATCAAGTAATACACAAATATTCTCTATGTGGTGTACCTACTAGTGAAGTTCAGTCCAGTCATCCTTTAAAAAGACCACCTGCTGTCAGGATTTTTTTGCTTTCTTTGCTTACCACTACCTTGGCTGCAAAACTCCAGCAGGTAAAGAGCATTAAACGGTTACGTTGCTTATTGTCTTTCATTTCAAAAGTGAAGAAGCATCGCTGCTGAACTCCAAATCTTTAGATTCAAGAAAGCTCTCTGGGATTTGAGTGGCTGATGAGAAAGAGTCAGTTAATGTGACATAACTTTCACATTAGAGGGGAAAGGAATCTGATAATCTGCTTTTGTTTTAGAAATTAGAGTTTGGTCTACAGCATTCATTCAGAAACTATTATCAGTTGTCTTTTGATGTCTATATGTATGAAAATTTTTTTATACTGCAAAAAACAACGTAGAAAATTATGCCTGTTACCACCTATGAGGTATTTGGCATGCAATTTTTTTATACTGGTCTATTTTTCATATGAGGCTTACATTCAAGGGTTAGATCTGTTTTCAAACTACATTAGGAAAGTACAAATATCAGTTTCTAGAAGTTAGAGCTAAAACTTGAAATGTGAGAAGGTATCTTCAACCAATGGTTGAACATGCCTGTAGTGGGAGAACCTTAATTAGTAACAGATTTGATAGGAGTTAAAAATAAGATAGAGTGAGCTGAAGCTGTTTGAAAGGTTTTTGAAACTGAGTGAAACAAAAACAATTAGCACCTAAAAAAGTTGTGGGTTTTTTTCCCTTGAGTTTTTATGGTAGTAAATCAACAGGATATTTCATTCCACAGATGCCACGTGGCAAACAAGACCTGTCCAAAAAATCATATCTGGAATAATCAAATTTGCAGATGTTTGGCACAGCATGATTTTGGTTTCTCTTCTCACCTTGGAGATTCTGGTAAGCAGTTTGGCTTAAACGGTTAAATGTAGTTCTGTGTTTTGATTTACCTGAAGGCGAAATTAAAAACATGAAAAGTAAATAGCCAATCTTTTTCTTTATTGATACTATTACTGGTTGTTGCCTGTCTTTGGACATATGTTTGTTCTTAAAACACCTTAAAATGTACGAATTCAATACCATTTCTTCCCTTAAAAATACAGGATGGGTAGAGGCAAAATTCTGATAATTGTGCAACTTCTCTGCTGAATTTCTAGACACGTCTGAAGGATTCCATATTTGTGGACCTAACAAGGAGCTGGATGAAGAAACCTGCCAATGTGTCTGCAAAGGAGGCATGCGGCCCTCAAGCTGTGGACCTCACAAAGAATTAGACAGATCATCATGTCAGTGCACGTGCAAAAACAAACTTCTCCCTGCTTCCTGTGGGCCCAACAAGGAATTTGATGAAGATAAGTGCCAGTGTGTATGTAAAAAGACCTGTCCTAAACATCAGCCGCTAAATCCTGCAAAATGCATCTGTGAATGTATAGAATCTCCCAATAAATGCTTCTTAAAAGGAAAAAGGTTCCATCACCAGACATGCAGGTAAGAACTCTGTCTTTAGCCCTTTCGTTGTGTTTAAAGTATAAAATTTTGGGTTGTGTCATCAGCTGCCTCGTTGAATAGCTTTATAGTCTTAAGTAAACAGAAAGCCTCTCTTCAATTCAGTTTTATCTTCTATGACTTTTATCATCTCTGAGAGGAAACTACTAGGCAGAGTAAGTATTTTAAAACATGTTTAGTTTCTCATACTCTTACTACTACTTCATGTGTTTCTTTTTTTTCTTTTAATGAAAATGAGTTGTAAGTTCAAATTCCCTGTTTTGTTTATGCTACTTAAAATCACACTCTCTTTTTCCCAGGAACTGGATATTGCAATTCAAATAACTCAAATATCCCTAATTAGATTTCAGGCATTAGTTCTGGAGATACCATCATTCATTTTCACTTCCTAAATTCTTGCATAGCCTTCATTTCCCTCAACTGATACTAAAGATTTATGAGTGCACCAAAAACTCCTATAGCTCTGTGTGATTTCTGTGAAAAATAGACATATACAACTATAAAACAGACCGCCCACACTCATCCTTTAAAATGGGATTTGGTCAGGCAGAAAACTCTGCAATTTCTTTATATATCACAGGAGCTTTTCCTTCCACCACTGCTACACCCATAGTGGGTAGCAGTCTATATATAAAAAAATGTGAGTGACTTTAGGTTCTGAGAAACAAACAATATCTTGTGAGGAAAGTTTTTGTGTAAAGTGAGTTTGTTAAAACAGAAGAAAATGCCATTTGGAGCACAAAGACCACTTATTAATATATAGGAATTGTTTCTATTACAGTAATGGCAAATAACAATTCCAGAAACGTTCAGGCACTGGAAATGGAAAATAGAAATTTAGGACATTTAAATGTCTGTGGTGATTTGTTGCTTATCAAAAGTGAACCTTATGTATTTTTTTAATATAACATGTAATTAGTTGGCATAAATATATTGCCAGATATGTATATATATTAGTTCATCTTGTATAAAGAAAACATTTCTAATATTAGGAATGAGACCTGTGTTGAAGTCTCTAAAAGATTAATAATAACTGGCATTACCTGTTTTCCTATGTTTGGCCTTTTGAGTGGATGCAAGAGTTGCTAGAAACCTAAGAAATAATTTCTTCTCTATCATTCAGCTTTTATTTCATTTTTATGTTTGCAGAGGAAAAGAAGCCAACCTAACTACATGAGCACTAGCACGTTACAAAGCCTTAGTACTACTCTAGTGTACACTTCCAGCAGTGCTACACATCGACGCCATGTGTATTTTAAAGGAACAATGTGATATAGGGTGCTTTTAGCTGTTTCTCTTTTCTAAGCACTTTGTGTGGAGAAACAAAGATTTGTACATGGTGTTACTCGGTAGCTCTGCAACCAATATCCCTGTAGATGTTACCCCTGTCAAGGAAAACATAAGATGCAGTCTCTCCTCCTCCTTAAGAAAGGAGCATAGGTTTCTCATATTTTGGCTCTGTCCATCACAAACTCTCTCTAAAAGGAATAAAAACCTTGCAACATCCAGTTTGTCTTTGAAAAAAAGATCCATTGCTGTTATGAGACCACATAAATTGAGGTATCACTCTATAACTTTGCGCAAGATGCCTGACACCCAGACATGAGCAGAATCCTGTAGCCATTTCCTAGACAGTTCCCTTGCAGAGAAGTAGTCCTTGTAGGTTCTGGTTTTGAAGCACCAACATTTTTATGTGCTGTGCCTAAAATGCCTCTGCCTCTAATGCTATACGCTGCTCCAGAGGAAAGGAATACAAAGCACAGGATAGGAAGGAAGAAAAAGAGAAAAAACCCACTGTAAAGCATATTGGCTTTTAAGGTGATCATGCTGTTGCCACCACTAAAAATAGCATTCTACTTCAGTTTCATCTGTGGAGTTGTTAAGCTGTCCAAAATGACAAACCTGGGCATTCAGTAGCAAAAAATCACGATTACTGACCATAAAAACTTGTCACTGACTCACCCAGCACTATACATATTGACTGAACATCTGTCTTCACTCCAGCATGCTCAGATTGGTCTCATCAAACCAGACATCTGTCACACGAAAGCACCCTGTAAACAGCATTCAGCCCAAATCTTTTGAAAGACCTGGTCTTACTGTTCAGCAGAGTTTCCTAAGGAAACCACATTTATACAGTTACAATGACTCTGCTAGTATTCACCCTGTGCTATCACCTCAAAAATTTATTTTGGTCAGTTTTGGCAGGGCCAGACAGCTAGGCACCTCAGCTGCAAAGCATTTTAGAGGAGGAGAGGGGCTTTCTCGCTCTGTTGAAATGTCCCAAATGAGGATAAGACTGCAGTAACCCGACCTTCGCTGCTGCTAGTCACAAACTCATGTGGGAGACATGCTTTATAGCGCTGTTGACTCTAAGTTAAGTTGAAGTTCACAGTTCACTAGGAGGCACGAATCCTAAACAAAGTGAACTCATATTGAATGATTACATGGCTGCTTTTCATTTTGTGCAACATGTCATAGGCGAGTGGAAGAGTTTGGCTTTGTCCCACTCCACCCCGGCCCCCTTCTCTTTCTCTTACTTCATTTTACAGGCATTTAGTATGTGAAATAGTATAACTTTCATGGCGGAGGTGGGCAAAGAGGCAGGTGAGCTCAGTGGTCCATCCATTGCATCTCTGCAGAGTACCTGTTTCCCAGCACGAACCTACTGCTGGTGGCCCATTTGCTCAGAGTATTAGATCCTTTGGCAAACATGCAAGACAGTGACGTTCACTCGCTTTCTCAAGTGACACTGATTTTTGTTGCCTTTTACCACTGTTTCCAAACTTTATTGGGCAGAAGATCAGTAGGGCTTTGAGAGATTCCCATGAGCTGTTACACTGATCTCCAATATATTAAGTGGCACAAAATTATGTTGCTCCCTTAATTACAGAGACCACACTGGTGAAATAATCTATGATTAATGACATTGAAAACACCGAACAAGATGTGACTAGTTAATAACTTGTCATGTTTGCAGTCTCCCTCATTCCTTATTGTTTTCCTCGTAGCCAGGTTCCTTGGTTGAACTAGCTGGCTTGAATTAATGTAACTGTGATCCAGACCTCAATATCATAAACAAATTATTGCAAAGTAGTAACTTGGTATCCAAAACAAGCACACAACGTATTAACTTATCTGCAACAATAATAAGAGTAGCCACAGGCCTGAAACAAGAATTGCCTAGGGAAGAGGATAGTGACATTGCCTTAATATAGTGTACCGTAGTGTCTCTGAACTGAAGTAAGTATGAATTATAATAATAGATCATAATATCAGTGTTTCACAGAGGCACACATTATTTAAATACAAGTTTTAAGTAGAACTGTGTTGAAATTCCAAACATATACTTTTGTCTTTTGACTCATTGCCAGCATCTGAAAAAAACCCCAGACTTGTACTTTGTCTCAATTATACACCAGAAAGTATTTAGCATTGTTATTGTAAGGTTATTTTAGGTCAAGTTCTTGTTTTAATAGAAAAAGAAAATAGGAAAAGGAAGAGTTCAGGGACAAGTACAGATACTATCTTTGTATAAGGTATATTTTTCAGTCAAGGAATCTGTGAAAAAAAAAAATCCTGATGCTTCTTAGGTAGATATGACGTGTGGTGTAATGCTCTATTTCTGGTAAATTATTTTAATCAAATGGGGACTATTTCTGTTCTTTGTCCTTTAAGATTTATCATAAACATGCAGGCTCTGATCTTCAGAATGCACATAGGTGCAATATGACCTGTAGATATATCCCCACTGGCCTCAGAGAGTGGCTAGAGGAGTTTGCAACTTGAAGGAAGTATGTTCTCATTTTCATGATCAGTCACAGTGTAACATATATAGACAAATCGCTCTTAGGCTTATTGCATTAGTGAATAATAACGTGAGAAACAGTCCTGGGCAAGAAGATGGCAGATTTGATTATCACCTGATTCGGGATTGCCACCTTAAGCTGGCAGCAGGTCATAACAAGCCAATCTGAGTACAGAAAAATATTACTGTATTTTCAAAATCAAACTTTAAAGAGTACTACTCAAGATTAGAATGCGACTACCACCAGGCAATATATTAAAAATATCCATGAGTATCTATTGCAGTAGAATTGTTTCTCTTCAATAACATTCATTATTCTTTTCATTGTCTTTTGTGAAGACTAGTGCAGTTGAAAGTGATTGCAAGGACATAAACAGCAGTTAAAAGATATGAATTAAATATACCATCGAGAAATGGCAATCTAGACGTGCACAGATTCTACTTCAGGTTAATACAAATTACCACGTTTCACTAATGCCTGCTTTTTTCTCTTCTTCAGTTGTTACAGACCGCCGTGTACAGTCCGAACGAAACGCTGTGATGCTGGATTTTATTTTAGTGAAGAAGTGTGCCGCTGTGTACCCACATATTGGAAAAGACCACTTATGAATTAGTGAAGAGAGCACTACTTGCTATTTTGGTGTACATCTTTCCATTAGAACAAAGGAACGACAGAAACTTTGCTAATATTTGGAATGAAATGTTCACCAGAGACCCTGTGGGGCTTTCAGAGACAGACACATTGTGGTTTCCTCAAGATGTGGAAAGCAAATGTAGAAAATAACTGGGGTTCATGTTTTGTAAAGAACTCACTAAGGACTTATTTTCTGCCAATGACCAAACAGCCTAGGTTCTCCTTCTTGTGATTTTTTTTTTTTAAAGAGATAATGACTATATAATTTATTTCCACTAAAACCATTGTGCAGCATTTCTGTTTATAGCAGTAACAATTGTTAAAGCTCACTGTGATCAATATTTTTATATCATGCAAAATATGTTTAAAATAAAACAGAAATTGTATTATATAATGGTGAGAATGTTTAATCATCTGCCTATAGAAAGGAACTACAATTTTGCTTTATTTTCAGAGTACTTTACTTAAAAGGAGACAAGGTGGTTTAGAGAAAGCACTTTTATGAAAGGAAGGCTAACAGACATTTTCTTGTATCTGTTATATATGACATTTGCATTACAGAGAGTTATATTTATTTAGTGTGTCAAGAGCCAGTGATATTTCTGTCTCTAGAATGAAACTAGTAAAGCAAGCACAATTAATAACTAATGAAAACATTGGAGATCTTGTGCATTGCCCAAGGATATAGGGCTACGTTTAAAGGACAGCAGCAACTACTCACATTCCAATATAGTCACCTTTTATTTTATTATTTGTTAGCATTCCTAAAGAATAATATAAAATAATCTTTATTGAAGGTTATTAGTAGGGAAGTGGAAATGCCAACTATGCTTTTTACTTAGTATTACAGGCTCTATTGGAAAAGTTACAACTACATAATTCAGAATGCTCTAATGCACTTTTACTCTTTCATGTAGTCAATCAGCTATCTTGGTCAAAAATGTATGCGTGTGCAAAAATATTTTGAAGGAAAGTAATACATTTTACATTCCAATGGGGACATGAAAGGACTTCCACCAGTCCAGCATGGATTGGCATCATCTCCACATAAAAAGTGGTCAGGAGTTCTCTTTATTAAAGAGAATGCAAAATAGAATATCTACAACTCTAAAGAGAGGTAAGAGTTTTAACTTGCATGGGAAGAGCAATATGCATAGAACAATTTATTCAAAATTGCAGTGTTTCAGGACTTGGAAGGAAGTTGTTAAATTATGGAAATTTTATTGTGTGCAGCAGTGAAACAAGCAAAGCTAAAAAGCAAGATTTTTGTAACAGGAGCAGGCAGAGCTGCAAGAATAATTTTAGATGTCATTATTCTAAAGTGCTGGTTCTAAGCAGCTGTTCTTAAGAGTTATTAATTAAATAGTATTATTCCTGATTATTTCCTAGGAGGTTGGTGCTGGGGAGTTGCTTTTTTAGACTTTAGAATAAATATTTTTGACCCTTAGATATCAGAGTTCCTAAAACTGAGTGAAAACTACTTTTGATTTCTCAGCCCCCATCATGAGTTGAGGCGGTCTAACAAAGCAGGCAGGATGAGAGGTGGTTTGAAAGTTCACATTTTCCAGTGTCTGTCTACTGTCCTCAATGTTCCTCCTAAGAGGCCAGCTATTTATTATCCAAATAAGATAATAGGATGAAGTTTAGGCATACAAATACTGAGGAATGTCTTTATTACTATATTGCCTCAGCAACCAAACACAGGTAGAACTACGGGTGATGATTTAACATTGAAATACAACTTTATGCCAGTATAACACCACACTTAAAAGAAGAACTAAAAATATAGGTGATAATTCTATATACAAGTTATTCTGCACTAACTCTGAATAAAAAGCCTATATTGTTATTCATCTAAAACCTCTCTACCTTCCACAAAAAATACAAGGGGCGAGGCGGGGGGAGAGCGCATGTAACTGCAGTAAATCACATTTAATAGTAAACAGACTTATGCTTGCATTTCATCAGGAATTTACAACAGTTTCTGTATTCTCTCCATATCATACTATATGGAGACCATAAATTATGCAGAGCAACCCCTCTCTACCTGCATTAGCAGAAGGACGTACTATTTACCATCTGAGTGTTGTTAGTCTGCTGACACGTTTGTTGAATTCACGTTGAACAAGTTGATAGTAAATCAATTCTCTCAGTTCCATTTGAAAGACCAGCAGAAATCTTGCATGTGTACTGTATCATCTTGAAAGGCTTAGTGGTAGTATTGCTTTCAGTATTCTCGTTTTTAGTCTTCAGATCTCTGTGACAACTCCAGATGTCCTTGAATTTTAGCATCTCTCTCTCTCTGATTTTCTGAAAGTATAACTAGCTATCACATCTATGCTATAAGCTAGGAATGGAATAGTTTATGCAGCCAGTAAGCTCATCAACAGATTACCCTGAAGAATAGACCATATTCTTTTAAATATTATTTAATTGTACATTATTCGAAAGTACAAATGGTTCCCTCAAGTAGAAAAAGTTAAAGGTGCTCAACTCGGAATTTTCAGAACTTTTGTAATTTAGTCAATATGATATAGTAACAATTTTTAACATTATAAGATTTTTACTTTATTGAAAAATGAAAATAATAGATAATAATTTATTTAATACCTTCCTTTTGTTTTTTTCTTTTCCTTTCCCATTTCAGATAAAGCATCTGGGAAAGAACACAGGACAACCTTCTGTTCAAGTGATGAAATAACTAAAATCAAATGGACCAGGTATTTAATTTTTTTTAATGTAATAAAGGACTAATAAAGACTCATAAAAATAGGCCGGTTTAAAGCAGGTTTAAGACTCCAGATTACACTACAGGTCTAAAAGCTCTGGCTAGATCAAAATATTTGTATAGAATAACATATGTGGACTCATTTTATCTATATGTTTGTGTCCAAATATTGTAATGGAGTCTGAACAGTAGCAAGCATTAAGAGGTCACTGTTGTACAACAGCATAGTTTCTAAAATTTCAGTAATTTGTCATTATAAAAATGTATATTTTATCTATAGTCTGAAGCTATGAATCGGGGGACCTTACTTCAGCTTGAGAATGTATCAAATTACAAAACACAGCACATTCCAGAAAAAAACCCATAATCTTAACACACACTGCTTTGCTCTTTTGTATAAGCATTGCTACATGTTGGCAAACCACTATGGAAATCTCTGAAAATTGTATATTACCATTTATTCCCTTTTCTTCTTAGGAAAACATTTTCATGAAAATAACATCTTGTAGATTCAGGTATTTTTCCTGGGCAAGGGTACCGTATCCATTCTGACAGACACTGACCTTTCAACTGCGTTTCAGCAAACTCTTTATCCATTGTCTGCATTTGTAATGAGCCATACGTGGTCGTTGAACTCTTCCCCTTTGCCCCCTTTCTCATCTTAAATTACTTCTCCTAGATTTCTGGACCATATCTCAGTCTCCCCATAAGATTACCTGTATTTCCCTTAGCCTTTCTCACATACCACAGTTAACTCTAACCCTTCCATTTCCCTTTTATATCCAGTCTCTCGCTAAAAATGGCATTGCTTTCCTCTCTATTGCTATTAAGACCTCTTTCCTCTTTCTACTTTAAATAATCATGTGCAACATGGGGATTGATCTGTTTTTAGTTGTCTAGCGATACTCTTGACTGTACTATGGCTTTCATATATATGTGAAAGAACAAGTGTTAAAAAGAAGTCTGAAACTTCACATTCCAAGCATGCAAATCCCATCTGCCCAAGCAAAAAATAATAATAATAAAAATCATTTCAGTTGAGAGCCTCCCAAAGCAAATTTGCAAATAAAAATAACAGATGCAGAACTCACCCTGGCAAATTACACTTGAAATATAAAAGACAATTCATGCTCTTGCCCTCCCTGTAAAAACAGAAGCTTTAATTCTGCTGGATGGTGTCTCTGCAGACTAACATTGCACGCATGCAGTCCTCAACGCTGTCCAGTGCAGCATTTTGGAACTAAATTCAGCCTTGTAATTGAGTTTATGTTCACATCTCATTCACACTTTGTGGAAAAAAGCCAGGGCTCAAGGGCAGGTAAGGACACTTCAGACATACCGCAAAACCTGAGGTCTGTGCTCTTCCTTGGCACAGACATACCCACCTCTATGCTTTATACCACTGTGAAGACAGATGAAATGTGGTCACAGCATCCTTCCCAGAACCATAATGACGTTTTTAAGGACAGGTAGTATTTGCAAGCTCAGGTTGCCTTCATAAGATAAATGTGCTTCTCATCAGCCTGCACCCTGTCCAGTAATTTGGATGCAGAGACCTACTGAGTCACAGAACACTTTAGGCTCAACTCAGTCCATGGGTTAACATCAAGGTGAATATTATATTGGTTCTAGTTGCTCCAATCAGTTTTTAATAAACCATTTAAGAGGTAGATACTTATTATAAAATACAGCAAATAACTTGTTACTGAACAAATAAAATACCTTGGACTTGTATTGCTTTCAGGAAAAAAATTAGAACCCTAAACATACAAGCTGACATGCTGCCTGGAAGCTTATCTTGAATTAAAGTGAAGTAAAATTAAGATAAGCTTAAAAAAAGCTAACACTGAAATATTTTTCTGAGGCTACATCAAGTCAGTTTACATCATTAGAGACAGATGTAGTACATTTAGTACAAAAAGTAACATTTACTTTCATTTTCAAACTATGAAAAAATTACAAATGTATGCTTTATATAGAGGTTAAGCATTTATCAAAGGTAATTTCCAAATACACATTAAGTACATATTAGTGTCATCTCTGGGGGAACTATAAGACTATCTGACAGCACTTTTTTTTTTTTTTTTGCAAGGACGGGGCAGTGATGAGATGTTTTAATATTGCTACAAATATATATAAAAATATTAGTATTTTATTCTTCTGAAAGTTTAATCTCAGTAATAGGTTATGCTTTTGAGAATCAAAGCATTAGAAGTTCATCTGTTCATTCAGTACCTTACTGCACTAGATTTATACTGTACTAAGTTTACAAATATTCAGATTTTACAAATCTTTACAACCACAAGTCTTTAACTATTGAAGATCTACAAGTTAACATTTCCCTTTAGTTACTTGTCATTGTTCTTTAAAACTTACAGGAAGTAAAGCTTATATCCTTTAACTGTAATTTATTTTGAAAAATGCTTCTGAAAGAACTGGTTTTATTTTAGTAACTCTAACAAGGCTATGACAAAAAGCCCATAAATGACCGTCAGGTTAATAAAACTTCACCTTTCACAGCCCCCAGCCCCAGTTCAGTTACTCACTCTATCACCAGCCAGGGTCCTGCCGAACACTGTGTAGACGGGTTCCTAAACCAAGATGCCCTCGGAGCCGTTTCACGTTGGGGATGTGGCTGCAGCCACCAAGATCCTGGCTTCCTCTGTAACTTACCTGTAGGGCAGCCTCCTGGACCTGCTTTTAGCTTAGCCTGAAGGCCATCTCTCTTAGATACGGGGCTCCTCAAACTCCTAGGAAGAAAAAGCAATACTCAGGAAAGCAAAAATACATAAATGACTGATTGATTAAATAAATAAATAAAAACATCTCTTGGCCTCTGAGAAGAGCATCAAGAAGACTTTTGGTAAAGGCAAGTCAAAACCATTACATTGGCAGGAGACAGCTTGTTGCTGACATGACTGATTCGTTCTTCTGGTTTAAATGGCAGAAGAATTCATTTTAATGGCATCGCTATAAGACTGTAATCAGTCTTCAGAGTAGCGAGGCCTGGTAAATGTCATCCAGCACTCCTGTTCTTCACGGGTTGTTCTAACAGCATTGATTGCTCAAGGATGGAAGAACTACATATACTCCTGAATATAGCCTCATTCTACCTGAAAACTCTTCTTAACACTTACCAAATAGGTAAATATAGCCATTAGAACACTGTAGCTGGAGGAGACATCATCCGGAACTTTTGTTACTGTTTTTACACAAAATGAAGTGACAGTTATCTACTAGAATTCTCGTTAGCTTTTCAAGAGAGTGAGCAACACTGCAAAGCTCAAAGTATACCTCATGAAAAAGAACTGAAAAACTGAGACAGAGAAAATTAAACATCCCACCATTAATGAAGTGTTAACTAAGATCAAGTGCATTTGAAACAACCCCCAACTGACAGCAAAAGTGTTTTGTATAAGGTTCAGGAAGTCTTAAAACAGATAGTTCAGAGCAGATTGTGGTCTCTTAACTATATTGTTCCTGCCATGGGAGTTTCCAACATAGTGAAATGCCATACCAAAAACTAGTTAAATCTTACACATACTCGTACTTCAGCACTTAAAATTTCCTTATTTATCACTAAAGAATCTGTAAAGAGGACAACCAAAGGAGACATAAAGGAAAAATAAATAACAGCTTCGATCCACAATTTACTTTATAATGACTGCAAATGGTACCTAAATCCTAAACTTGGACCCTAAAAATCCTCATTCATTTGCCCTCAATTCATAGGAGGCAACTTTCCAAAGTAACTTCCCCTAATCTGAAGAGGCACTGCTGCAAATGCCCATAGTGCAGCCTGTATGCCTAGACTCTAAGATGCATAAACTGATGATGTCTCTATTTACCCCATGAAGTAAAATCCGGTAGGCGTTTGGAAAGTACTAACAACATCTTTATGCCCAAAACACATGGGAGAGGTTCTCTCACTCCCTTCTGTTTGAGTTGTTATACTTTGTATGAAAAAAGTCAGTAAGATTCAAGTCAGAAATGCAGAATATAATATTCTGAACTACTCTTGTTGATTTTAAAATGGAAGACCTGGATTCCAGTACTATTTAATTGAAGTACTATTCAATTGACTATCACGTTCCTGTAACACGCCAGCAGATGATAGACAAGGGACTAAACTGGCCTGGATGTTACCACTTGCTATTACTTCGTAGCTCTGGAGACCTGCCAGCTATGGGAATAAATCCTCTTCATCTAGTTCATGTGACTAATGCCCATTTCTCACTTTTACCCTGCTTCTCTTATCTAGGATATGACACTGTTTTCTTTGACTAAGAAAGTCTTACTGTTGTGAGTTGCAATTTTTCTACAACGTACAAAACAACTCCACATCTTTTTGTATTTTTGCTTTTTTGTGGTTTTGTTAATTTGCAGGGTAAATTAGCAAATAGTAAATTAGCATAGTAAGAACTTGTTTATACTTAAATTTCCATCAACCTTGCTTGGTGTGCACTTGATTCTTTTAGGGCATTTCTTGGTTTGTGGTGCTAACTGTTGATAAGATTATTTAATATTTTATATACTTCATTGAAAGCAATAAATTTCTATTTCATAAGTTAACATCATCATCTTTAGTCAGGTGTAACCACTGAAAGAATTCAGAAAAAAATAAAAATGTTTTTGAACAAAAAAAGACTCTTTCCTTAAACTCAAATGGTTTAAAATCAATTAAAGAGGGGAATAAGACAGTAGTAATTCTTCTTATGCCAGTAATAAAAATCTGATTTTTTTTCCCCTCAAACCATCCAGGAAAATCAAAGATCTCGAAGGCAAAATATGCATTACTTATACACATGAAGAGTCTGCCAAGCATTCGTCCCCAGGATTATCAGTAATTTCATTGTATAAGCTCCGGGCAAAAGTGGGGGTGAGTTCCAATTCAACATCAGTGCAGTAACACACATTAGTATTTAGCTGATTGTGATAACCTCCCCGTGAGTCCTGCTTGTCATTGCGCTCCATGCAGGGAAAAGCGCCACGAGCCAGCGCACAGCTCAGTGCTACAGCTGCCATTTCGCGGACATTTTGGCCAATTTGCATGGTGAGCACTGTATCTAACCACTAATGTTGGAAAAGAAGCTTTCCTGAAGTAACTTTTACAAGGATTTATACATGCTCGTACAAACCAAGAGCACATTTTATTGTAGTGCTTGATGTGAAAGAGTAAAACACGCTCGTATTCACCGTGCTTATCAGCAGTACCACATCATTGACACCAGTCATTCTGGTGGGATGTTTTGAGGTGGTGAATGTTTAACTTGTTTCTCCAAATGTGAGAAAAAGGTTGAAAACCCATGTTCATTTTTTCAATTCTCATCACACGCTTTGAATACTAAATTAAATACAAGATTCTCAGGGAAGCGGGGAGAGCTGGAGTCACAGGAGCTAGCAATTCATTTAGTGGGCTTCAAAAATATTTAACCAGACTTTGTGTAAGATATGAGACACCTATGTATGACCCATAAAACTATTTTAAGTCGTCTTTGCATTGTTTCTGGTGAAGCTATCTGGTAAATGAGAAAGTTGTTTAATTTGATATTAACTTGCAGTAAAAAGCCATTATTGCAGCTATTAGATAACAAGTTCTGCTTGCCTATCTTCAAAAACCCACATGTTCATTGATATTTAACACTCACATGTCCAAATTTATCTTAGCTGAAATGAAAAAAAAGTAATTGTCTTTCAAAGTCAAAACCAATATTCTGGAATTGATGAGAGCTGATCCATCCTACCTCTAAAGCCCTGGAAGAGTGTTTTTCCCATTTGAGAATGTTACATTTTGCTTATTCATTACTTGCACTGCATACATTTTATTTTGTCTTTACACCAAAGAAAAAAAATCATCAACCTAAACTGTCATCCGCTGAGTAGAAAACATTTTCATAAGCAGAGAAAGTTATTCAGCTGGATCCTTCCAGCTACTGAGACGCATTGTGTGTGAGAACATCAACTATGCCCTTAATGCACTTAGAAATAACACTGCAAAAGCTAATTTTTTCCTTAGTTAGAATTCTGATAAATTGTTTTACTTTTAGATTATGCCAAATATTATGCATTCCTAACAGAGATCTAGTCTCCCTCTTATACCAAAACAAAACACAGAAAAACAATGTTAAACATATTCTCTAGAGATGCTTAACTGCAAATAAGACAAAGAACACTGCAAGGTTTTTATGTTACTCAATAAAACCATGGTTCCAGAGCTATTCATATATTTCATAAATTTCCAACCAATGAAAAGAAATAAAAACAATTTAATGACAGATGCATTGAAAAATAAAAACAATAGAAGTGGCTTTTTGCTCTTGCATAAGTCTTTTCAGACCAGCATTAGGATCTGTTTCCTAAACAGTCCATAAGCAGTAGACCAATTCCCATGGCAAGATACAAACAAGACATATCCTCTACTTTGCTACAAACTTTGATGGAAATTAAAAATGCTTGAAGTGCCACATGATCAGGTACTAAGATCTGGTATCCAGCACTAGTGAGACAGCTAATCTCACTATGTATCATACATAGCTCATCTATTATATACAACTTTATATATAGTCTGATCCCCTACAACATTAACAATACAACCTCTGGCCAACTTTTCTTATCCTTTTCTGTTCTTTTCCCACAGCTACTCTTTCTGTTAGGAACACCGACATCTTCACAAGAGTGGAGCACCAGCCTCCTTTCTGGCTCAGCTAGGTTCATGCATCCTTCCAAATGGAACCTCAAAACCCCACATCTATACACACCCTACTAAGAAGCAAAGTTCTTCCTTTATTACAAAACCTTACAGAGAGTTTACCTTCAATGCCTAACTCAAATGCCTGACTCTTTTCCTACACAATCCCAGCTGGATGCAAGAAGGTACTCGCATCCAACAAAATCCCCATCACTGTCCAGTTCTTGAGAAAGGGGGCATGGTTGTCTTTGAAAGACAGCGGGAAAGACAGTGGGAAAAATGATGCATTAACAGTGCCAAATGAGTAATAAAACCACGAGAGTGCCAGAATTGTAGCTCAAGAGGGCTTTTTTTTTTTCCTTTCTCCTTTCCCACTGCTTTCTGTTGAAATGAGTGATTTCAGTGAATCTGCATACAGAAGTAGGTCTTCGATTTTGTCAAGCTTTAAATGGAAAATGCTTCATAGGCAGAGGTTAGGTACCAGCATCCAAGTCAAGCAAGAAGATGTTTAATTCCTCTCTTGCTCTGTGACTAAATATGGTATCATTGTGAGAGGTCTCCAAAAAGTATGCTATACTGTATGTTCTCACTTACTGTTTAAAAAAGATAAAAGGAAAATCAATATTCCCTTTAAAGTATAGAATGTAACTTTTTTCCTAAACATCTTTAGCAATACTTGATAAATTCCTAGATATATATTTAGATAACCAAGGAATCTTGTATAATATATCTCTATAGGTATAAATATGATATGTGTATATATAAATGAAGTATAAATATGTATCTATACATGCCTGTTTATATAAAGATAGATAGGGTAAAAAAAAGTCAGAGATCTGAGTTTCAAAATGAAAGAAAATGTGGGGAACAATGTTTTGAACTGCTTCCTACTTTGTTAGATAAAATACAGTTATGGATAGGAAAAAAAAAAAGATTACTAGGAATAAAAGTATCTCTTTCCAAATATCATAATTTCCTTAAAATAACGATGATAAGATTTTACCCTGAGCAAAGAAATGAGCCCTGCGCTAGGTCTTTGAGATATCAGTCTTGCTCTGATGCTGCAGCCATTCCCAAAACTTTTCAAGTGTGTCCCCCTTTTTCCCATGGTGCATCATCTCCTCCCAGTACATATTATGAATGATTTAAAGACATATTTGTTTACCTACTATTATATAAGAGTAAGAGAACTAGTTGTTTAGCTTTTGGTAAAAAAGTATATTTTATGTAGTGTTACTGGAAGTTAATTTTATGTAAAATGTTATGTCAAGTCTCTCCCAGTTTCCCTCACCTTTTAGCTTTAGCACTTGATTTCATACACAATCACTGGGCAGTGATTTATGTCTCTTCAGTCATTGGCTTCTTCCCCGTTCAAGATAATCCAGCTCACTCCCAAAACTGAGCCTGACTGCTGCGTGCCCTGTGATCATACCACAGCCAGTGTCACGGCACACAACCTCTTGTTTACTTCTGCTGTCTTCCAGAGTAGGAAGCTGTCATGAAGAAGGCCTCAACGTAGCATCACATAGTTTTTCTCCTAATAAAGCAGCACAGTCTTAAAATTGAGCTCAGTGACTTCACGTTGCAGGACTGGTATTTAGCATATCCTCTAATTCGACTCACCTTCCCTTTGAAAAGCTGTGGTAATGAAAATATCAGAGTATTCTACATACAGCTTCTCCCACTTTGAATTAATTATTGAGCAACAGAGATCAAACTCTCAGTTTTGGTCTCTTAATAGCAAATTTCTAAATTCACGCAGGTGGATGAGAAGTAGTGCTCTGCTGAATGTAGTTTTACCCTTCCAATTTCATTTGAGGTACTAGCTGCATGTTAGTTACAACTGAAAACTGAAATGCCACTGGGCACAAAATGCTCATTAAAATGGCTGAATTATCTTGATTGTATAGGACATAGGTACATTGACATATTAATAAGTAGTTTCAGTTCTTTTCAGCAAATGTCAGTCTGTACAAGTATTTCTGAGCTCATTTACTTCCCAAGTACAAACTTGTATAGTAGTTGCTTATACAGGATATATAATTCCAGCTGTCTTTTCACACAGCCTGGTAAAGCCGTACAACTTGTGGATGAAAACAGGAAACATGATTACTTTGGATCAAAGCCCTCAGTGGTTTTTTTCTGCGGTAAGAACGTAGGAAAATTACGTGATCTTATACTCCATTCTTTAGTATAACGTTTGCACAGCAGTCAAGTAACCACCTATTCCCAAGTGAATGACTGTGCCAACAGCATTTTTTTTCCTAACATTTGAGCAAAGGAAGTCTACATCTTAACTTTTCAAACGCAACGCACTAATCCATGAGTCACACACCCAGATCTTCACATCGCCAAGAGCTGTAAGTTGACAGGTTCCCGAAGGAACCGAGAGAAGTCAGAGCCCTGAAAGTGGTGCAGAAGCCGGTGGGGACAACTGCTCCTCTGGTGCCCCAGGGCAACAGGTCCAGACCTGCACCAGGGTCCCAGGGTGACCTCAGCCTCGTGCAGCCTCTGCCACCACCTTCCGCTAGCGTCATTCACAGGCTGTATAGAGGGCAGGGGAGCGTACCTTAAAACCCAAGACTCCCAGGGGTCACGTATGGACCACTCCAACAATAACTGATTCAAATATAAATTAGGAATTAACAAGCAGTGATTACAGACTTGTTTTGTTACTCCTTTTCACAGGAATTACACTGCTTGGCATGGAAAATACAGTATGCATTCCATACCTGTAGAATGACCACTTAGCTTCCAATCCATATAGATTATATAATGTAACAATAATAATCCTTCTATGTGAAGACTAAAAAGCAGTCTGTTAAACAGTGTGTATTTATCATACAAAAGCTTTTTTTAAAGTATAAATTAAATGCATACTTGATACTTACTTCTGCGTCACTTAAAATGCTTTCCAGAAATACTTTTACTGGTAAGTCTAGGAATGCTAATTACGCATCATTCACTATTACGAAACATATTGTCCAGCCATCACTGTGTTTAAATATTTAATCCAATTTTACCCTATATTTGGAACAGGAAATAACTGTGCAATCTCATTTTCTGCTTCATAGTATTGGCAAACATTGACAACTTAAAAAAAAATGCCAGTAAGATCTGATTGGGCAATAACAGTCCAACACACATATGTGCCGAGCTGGCTCCAGAGAAACCTTCTAATTGGTTAAAGCACATAAAAGATCAATCGGAAATCCAAATCAGGCATCCAAAAACCTTAGTTACATGACATGACAGAATTTATTAATTTTCACTCTTCCACTCTAGAATACGCAATCCACTAACACTACAGTATTACCAGGTAAAATCAGCTTGCCTTTTTATGTTTTATGAATAAAGACATTTTCCCCTGTCCTACGTTGTCCTAACAGGACAAAAGGAAAAGAGGCCAAGCTATCAGACTCAAGTACAAAACTTTTTTCCATGTAGTCTGAAAATAAAAAACTCATTATGAACCACACACAAGTCTATGCTTCTTAGGTGACCTGAATGGCTTTTACAAAGGCAAAGTGCACCTGACTAACCAAATTTTCTTCTATCATCAGATAACTGGCTCTGGGGACAATGGGAGAGCAGTGGATGTCATTTACCTTTATTTTAACAGGACTTTTGTCACAGTGTCCTATAGCATCTTTGTAGCTGAACCAAGTGAAAAAACCTCAGCTTGCCAGCTCAGCTGCCAAGCTTGAAGGCTAGTTGTTAACAGTTTGAAGTCTGGGTGGATGACGATTACTAGTGGCATTCCTCAGGGGTCCACAGTTCTCAGGCAAATATTATTGAACACTTTCACCAACGGCTTGGATCATGGGACAGAACATTATTGATACAGTTCAGGAATGACAGCAAAGTGGGGGCAACAGTCAATGTAGTAGACAATGGGTAGAGCTGCCATTCAGAGGGATCCTGACAAGCTGAAGGAAAAGGTTTGATGGAAGCCTCATAATGTACACAAATACAAAATGCCACACGTTGGATGGAACATGCCCATGCAACACTACAGGCTGAGGGAAGACAGTCTAAAAAAGCAGCTTTGTACAAAAGGATCTGAAGGTCCAGATGGGCAACAAATTGAACATCCAGAAAAGTGTCCTTGCAGCAGTGAAGCAGGGCTGTGTGGAGAGATATAGCCAGAAGAAAAAGGGAAGAGATTACTTGCTTCTGGTCAGCATCTACAAGAGAATATTTGACATACTGTGCCCAGTTTTGGCCTCCCAAGTTCAAGAACAACCTGGGCAAACTTGTGGAAATCCAGTGGCAGGCCACCGAGATGGTGGTACTACACAAGGCATAGAAGGAGAGGCTGAGGGAGCTGGGCTTGTTCTGCCCAAAGAAGGCTAAGGAGCATGTCTGACCACTCTCTCCCACTACCTAGTACGTGATTGTAGAGAAGAGAGATTCAGAGTCAGAATCTTCTTGCAGGTTCATGGAGAGGACAAGACACAGTCATCACAAGTTGCAGCAAGGCAAGTTCTGACTAGGTAAAAGGAAAACAACATTTCACAATGAGATTCATGAGGTCCAGGGATACTAAAGTATCGCCATTCTTAGAGGTTTTCAAAACACAGCGGGACAAGGAACGAAGCAAGATGTAGCTGCCCATGGTTTGAGCAGGTTGGATTAGATTAGATGCGCTCCAGCAGCCACAGACTCATTTTTTTTCTATGATCCTTTGAAAAGTGGCTGCAGTGCTTGAGCACAGAGTGAAAACAGCTTTAGGAGGACAACTTGTAACTCATTCTTTATTTGTACTATCGCTAACAAATACAATGATCCAGGGCAGGAAAAAAGCAGTGAATACTAGGCAGGTGAACTGTGTGAAGACAGACACACAGGGGAAAAATACATAAGGCTATTTTGTCACCTCCCTTTCTAGTAAATTTAATGAAATTACTCATTTTAGTAACCGGTAGCATCCTAATTCCCTTGTGCATCTGAGCGTGAATCTTTTAGAGAAATGAGCCTAGCAGGGATACCTTTGCTAAAACCACCCAGCACCTCAGTATATTTTATAGTCATAGTTGATGTCTGTAAGCAAACATGAATAGTGAGGCAAGGACTCAAAACCACACCCCTCACCTAAGAGACGTCCCTTGGTCCAAAAGCCAAAGGGAACAGTTTTTGCACGCCTAATCATTGGTGTTTCACAAAAGATCAGCTACTTGTGAGAGAATTTAAAATTTAGTGTTCCGTAGCAACTCAATATCTAACTTTGGCTAAGTAGAAAATTACTCCAGAGTTAGGAAAGTGTTTGCCCCCCATTATCTCTATCTAAAGGCTCCTCCAGGGTGGAAGGTTCTATTTAGTACATAAATCTCACCCAAACTCAAAGCAGTATCTTACTATTAAAACCTTCCATTTTTCAGGCAGCCCTACAGTCTCCATCAGAAAGAATCCTATGTTGAATGTGTGAGCCTTTTAAAGAGCCACATAAGGAATATTTATACCAAAAAAAAAACCCAAAACACCTTACTGTTGCTGCATTTTATTAATTTATAGTTTCCATTCTATTGTCCTATTTCTTTCTCTTCTTTTTTCCTAGTACTGATCATCCTTCAAGTTTCATCTTTTCTCCAAATAAGAGGTTTTAAAAATCACTTGATCCCAAATTCATTCACATCTTCAAAGAACAATGTACCCTGTATTTTTGAAGTATACTTTGAAGAATTTTCTCATGTAAAACTTGTAAACATGTTTGGAGACAAAGCACCAGAATCATAGTTCAAATCTATATTTTTGGAGAAACTCTCTCACCAGCAAAGACAGGTGATGAGCAACAGTTTAATAGAATGTGAAATCTGAACTTCTTTAAGCAATTTTTAAGTTTAGAAAATCTGTTAAGCTTCGTGATCATCACTTTTTCCCCCGTCAAAGTTTCTTCATTGAACACAGACACCTTCCCCAAATATTTCACACAGTTTGGCACAGAAGAGAAGTTATACATACCTGTAGCCGATAATACTTAAGAATGAAGGATATATTAAATCTCAGATCATTAGCAATTCTGTTGAACTATCAAGGAGAGCTGATTTTATTAAACAGGAGAGAATACTTTATTACTGACCTGTTAAATAAAGCTATGATATATGTACACATTAATACTATTGAATAGTTGGTAGAATGTAAGAAGGCGATTTCTGAGACTAAACATAGGTATTTCTTGCCATTTCAGACATCAAGCATATCTGACGCATCAGTTCGGGGCTGGCAGGTATAAATGCAAGGCCTACAGGTGACCAGGATTTACTTGGACATCTAAAATGCCACTGGACATCTATCTATCTATCTTCAGCCACTTGAATTGAACCCTAAACTTTTCTTTTTTTCCTATTTGAGCTATTTAATTACTAAATTACATTATTTATCTATTTTGACTATTTTAGATTTATGACTAAAATTTCCTATGTTCTTATCCTAAGCTGGGTTCAGTAGTAATTTTAATATTTCACCACCATTGTACTTGCTAAGCTTCCAAACTGCTGACTAGTCTAAGCAACCACACTAATATTTTTATGCATAAAGACACCCCTTGTGAGAAATCCTGACTTTAAGAATATTATTTTATATAACTTTTCATATTATCAACCCTCCCTGCGACTGACTCTAATCCCATGACTAACAATATTTTGAGTCAACTCCATCATTGTTTGTATCTCCTGTTACACCTGAGAAGGCATTTGATCCCGTACAATATGCAGCAGTTGCTATTGTTCTAAAAATTGCCTCTATTGGCTTTTCTGTGTGAACGGTTTCTGAAAATTATGATGGTTGAATTTGTGGTCAAGTCAGTCATTCTGAGAAAGCTCATAAAATCCCGAGAGACTTGCAAAGAACAATCAATCCCTACATCAGGAAGCAAAAAGGAAGTGCCAACCCAGTGGAAATTTATTTATTACACGTTTGAAGTCTGCTGAAATAACAAAACGTGGGACTTAACAGTCAAACAGGGCATATACAAAGGCAATGGAATAAAATCTTATTTTCAACGAGGGAATGGTATTCAAGTAATCATTAAAAATGGATTATTTTTTTTTAAGTCACTCCTATAAAAGTTAAAAGAAAAAGCAAATGTGATCATACAAATTACATTAGGCATCGGTGAGAAACTTTCCTTGAACTATATCCTTGCAGGAAATTGGCTAAATGTAGCCCCTTGGCGCCAAGGAGGTCATGAGCTCTGCGTCAGTGCTAATTCATTTTTCGTGACCGCATTGTGTTGGGAAATCCCGATTCCCACTGCTGAAGTGTAGAACCAGACTTTGAACTCTATGGGATTATGCATATGATATGCCAAACATGAATGAAATTTCATTTCCTTAAACCTGTAAGGACTGTATGAACACAGAAAATGTTCCATATATGAGTAATTATTTTCTTTCGCAGAAGAGTTCCAGATCATTTTCTCTTCTGAAATGAAAATTATATTTGGGATGAAAATACCTAATACAATGCAATTTTCTCTTTTCTTGTTTCTGAAGATATCACCCAAACTAAAACATTCTTAAAGCAAAAATAACCTATAACCACCTTTCAAGAATCTGTCAAATGGCAAACAGGTATTAAAAAAAAAAAAGGGGCAAATTCATATTTACAAGACTATGAAAATAATCTAACCCAAGTGTGAGCACAACAGAGACCAAAACCACCCAACGCACAGGCTCTGTCTCCAAGTCAAAACTACCATTTAAGCCATAACTTCCGCTAAATAAAAGACAATCTTGAGTATAAGTCCTCAGACGTTGAAAAATATAAAAAGATATCCCAGCAATTAAACACCAGTGTTAAAACACTGCAAATTGTGATCTCCAGATAAATCAGTAGAAGAGTAAATGTGAGAGAGTGTGGTAAAGTATTCTTCATCGTGCTTACAGTAACGCATCCCTGAACAGGCAAACTGCAGCACTCTGCACTACCGCTGACTTTTGAGCATGCCAAGCTTTTGGGTCATGTAATTTTGGAGTTTCACTTCAGAGAGAAAAGACAAAACTCTGTTCACCCAATATGCAACTACCACACATGTATAGACACAGACTAGAATTCAGGACGTTATAAACCTGTTCTACAGGTTTTCAAATCTTTGCAGACCTTCTTTGAAGAGTCCCACCACCTCTTCCACTGCTTCACCTGCTCCACCCATCAGTGCTATTTCTGTTTCTCTAGCCAGAGCTGTGCTGAAATACTTCTCATCCAAGCTCAGCTTCCTCTGTAAAAGGGACGAGGAAGGGCATGCCACCAGAAGCCACTGAACAAGTCATGAGAGTCAGTTTTCTGTGTGTAGGCACTGCAGGTGGAGAGCTTTGGAGAGTCACACCTGAAACAGCATACCAGGGATACTCCTTCTGCATACGCTGCCACCCGCTAAGCAGCCACCTGAAGTGGCTCACAGAATTTGGGAAAAAGTTGGCTAAGCAGCAGAGCACAGAGAGGTTTAGAAGAGGTGCAAGATCTTTTCCTAGTACTGACATGCTGTGGCAGAGAGTACAGTAGGAGAAAGAGGAGTTCTTGGGGTTAGGACATATATGAATCATCAGCAATGGGAAGGGTTAACCCACCCCCAAAAACCCCATATTTACGGTCCAAGTTATTTGAGGAGGACGAAGTACATCTCTTACCATGGCAAGAGAGATCATTTTGGGTGATGTCAGGGAAGCAGCTGACTGCTAATCACACACAGGAGGAGAACCCTCTTTCTCTCCCTTCTGCGGTGCTGCCATATTGTTAGGCAGGTAATGCCTGGATTGCCACAATTTCAGGACAGACTCAACAATAACTCCTGCAAACCCAGGGCTTTGCCTGTATGAAATCACTGGAGTCAGTGCGAATTTTTGTTTGAATGCAAGCCAACCAAACTCCTATACTGAAAAGTTGACGGCAATTGCGCGTGTAACGCAAACCTCTTTCTACCCAAGTACAGCACGAGCAGAGATGCAAGTTCTCACTTCCCACCTCATTGCTGGCTCCGTACTCAGCTCCCGTTTTCATTGGTCTCTCCCTGCTTTCATGCCCTGCCACCATATACCTGTTAAGAAGGGAAAATTTTACCACAGCCTGTTGACACTGGCTTTATATTTTATTTTCTCTCCGTACAAAATCCACGTTATGGAGGTCTGAATTCCAAAAAGCAATTAGATTTACAGCAGGTTTTAAGAGAATATCTTTCAGAGAGAAGGTTATGGTATAGCCTGTGTGGCCATGAAAACAACGATTCAGAAAACATCTGTAAAGAACCACCTGACAGAGCCTACCAGCACATTTTGCATGATTACAGTGCCAATATAGAACCCTTTTAAAAATGGAAATAGGCTAAATTATCATCCAGAGGTTGCTTTTACTTATCAAGATGATGCAAGACGCGTACAGTAACAATGTTACTTGGAAGTAAGTAACATTCAAGCCTTTTATGAATTCTGAATGCACTGTGAAGATGTATGAGTAACGAAAGTGTCCGAGTTTAGAATGACCAGAGCATATAACTCTGTAAAGTCCATTTATTTTCTATTTAATACTGCAGGACAAGTAATTACTATCTGGTAGCACAGCCAACAGATTTTTTAGCAAAAGCATTGAGGCAACCGGCCAACCAAGGGGTTGCTTTGTTACTGATTGGCCTGCTTCAGTCTATGCCAGAGAATGGCAAAAATGTATTTTCAGAAAAGGAAGTGTGCATTTTTTTTTTTATGAGACTTACACTATGAATTGCCCCAAGCAAGGAAGAGGGGAAAGAAAAAGAAAGAAAAAAAAAAAAAAAAAGATGGGAGGAATCCCAGCCCTCAGTTAAAATATCATTAAAGCTTTTGTTGGCCAGTCCTCTATCATCTCCTTTCTCTGAATATGGTTGGTCAACAGTAGCTAATATCTCTCAGGAAGAATTTCTAATAAAATTTGTCTCCAGTTTCTTGCGAAAAAGAAATAATAGTTCAGAGCTGTTGGCTTTGTTCCACAATGCCACTTGAAACAGGAGGTAAATTCTGCCTCTGGAAAGCAGATTTTCTCCAAGCTCCTTGGAGGACAAGAGTTTCTCTCACTGCAGTCATTGCAGTAACTCCCATTAATAACCACTCCTTATAATGCATTCATAACACAGCATTTAATCCCTCTCCAGGCCTCATTGATTAGTTCTTGCTTCAAAAGCAATAGCAGTGCAGCTCCTGTATTTTGAGGGCCAGAGATCTCCTTTCATGATGGAGAACACT
>NW_010554237.1:65301-92930 GCF_000687285.1 Phaethon lepturus | reverse complement strand
TTCAGCAGTGAAGCAAGAAGCCATTTACTACTATTTTGCATCCCATTAGTAGTTCAAGAACCACATTCAGGAGGCACTGGGTTACAGTAGTAAAGACAAGGCTAGCTGTTTATATATCTTTACATAGAACATGTCTTTTGATGAGAGACAAACCGAGGAGTTTATGTAGCACCCGATACAAGAGAAGGGAAGATCCCTGGAGGGCAACTCCCTCCAGGCATCATCAGATTTCGTCCCCAGAATCAGTGACCGAGCAAAGAAGAAGTTGTGAGTCCACGGAACAACAAGTCTTGCTCCCTCAGCACAAAACAAGCCATAAAACACTCCACAACTCCACAGCAATTTGGAGTATTTAATACAAAACACAAACCACAATGACTGCAGTCCGCACAGAAGACATATGCCTTATGCTTGAAGAGTGTTAGGGAGGTTAGAAAACACCTAATAACATTACCAGAATTAGAAGTTATCTTATCAAAGGTTACATTAGTTTAGGAAGACATATCTTTGATGAACTTAAATTGTAGCTTATTCTGTTTTTCTATTTTTTTTTCTTCTCCTTTACGCCTCACCTTAATAGTTGCTACCAGACCTGAAATGTCAAATTTTTGAAAGCAGCTATCCAATTCCCACCCATAATCCATTTGAGGTATGCTACATTCTGAGCTTTGTTGCCATCATTAAGGAGGTGATTTCCATTGCCACATGTTCATAACCATTAGCCATCTGGCTTTTGCAGATTTTTTTGCATCACTCTTTAAAAGTGAATCAAAATACTACTCTTACTTGGGGCCAATACAGGTTACCTTGTATAAACAGTTCTTGTTCTCTTCTTATTTATATATCTAAAGAATCTTTTTGTTTGTTTGTTTTAGCGTCCTGGCAATTCTAACCTCTTCCTACTTTCTCTGACCTACAAGATACAGCTCTCTTTCATGCTGTCTTTAGAGCTGGAGGGAAGAGGTTCTTTCTCAGGTCACTGTTCATCCAGATAAGCCTGGAGACCTTCCCTACTAGGGTGATGTTTGGGGTTTTTTCTGCATTTTGACTTGCAATCCTTTTCTGCATTCAACTCCTTGACCTGTTTAGTTCAAGGTTATTAAAACCAGTACTTTGTAAATAAAATTCTCTTAAAACACCATTTTGCTTTTATCACACTTATATTTTCTGCCAATATTTTTATTGTTTGCTTTACCATCTGGAAATAACTTTTGAAGAACACATACTTCGTAATTCTTATTATTTCTTGCTATACATTGAATATATATGTATATATGTATTGGCTTTTGTCACTCATAGACCCAATGAATATTTTATAAATATGAGCATTATTGGACATATAAACATTAATGCACTGAAGAAATCACTCACACACACACACATTTTATAAGGGGCATTTAAGCATGCATCAGTACTGCAATGCAGCTCTCCACAAATTATGTTTTGATCCCCCAGACTTAAAGGAGAATAAACATTTTACTGTAAGTAGTATATACAATTTGAAACCTAAGCTTAATGTCCCTCTTCGAGTTAATGACTATACTCAAAGGCTGCCACACACGCATATAGCAGGTCAGAGAAAACGCACATTAGGTGTTGTCCCACATCCCAAGGATGTTATCTGATGTGTCAACATTACAGTTTTTCTTTTTATTAGTCCCTGGAGTTACTCTCATTTTGACAGCTGCTAAGCTCGTTTTCCTGCAATTTAACTGCTCTAAGACAATCATTATAAAGGGACAAATCCTGCTCGGCTTCATAAAGGAGAAAAGCTTTGCACAAGCATTTTAGAACATGATGAAAGCAAAGTGATTGTTAAGACTTTATGGTTTGAGGTTTGTCCTTCCATTCAAAGCAAGGCAAAGTACCCAACCAATGCTCTTTGTCCCTCTTCCTCCATACCCCCCCAAACATTTAGAAGGTAACTACCTAAATGCTGACCTTTAAAATTACATATGCTGACAGCTGATAAACTGTAAGGATAAGCTAAGAAGCATTTGTTTAATTAAACATCTTCTGAAAGACAACTACAGAATCAAGTCACTAATACAAGTTTTTAAAGAAATCTCTTAGCTTTAAAATTTAATTTATATTTAAAGTGAATATAAACGTGAATATAAATATATATTTTTAAAGGGAAATAGGAGCTATATTTTAGCTTCTGCTTCTCCAAAACGTGCGTCAGCTTGGCTTTTCCATACACCTTGTACATACTATGTGATAGATGTTGGAAAGGCCTCAAGAAGAATATAAAAATCCCAGCAGTAGACCTTTTGTTTTTGAAAGTGAATAAAATGAGAAGAGCAGGGAGGAAGAATTACCTCAAAGGATGCTGTCATTGCAAGAAAAGGAGCAGTACATTTAGCCAAGGAGACTTGCGATACGCATTTCAAAGGAGGATGTGAGAAGACATTCATCCTTGCACAGGAACCACCAGCCTTTCGCATAAAACAGCAAGTAGGGAATGGGGTCTAAAATGTGGTTAATGAAATTAAGCATCTGAACTACTGTCATAAGCAAAGTTATACACTGTTTGACATTAATTTCTTTCAGGTAAATGATTCTTTTGAATTGTAATCTAGAAGCAAGACTAGAAGTGAGTTTCACAGGCCAGAATCCACATATGTTGCACATGTTCTCAGAGATCTTACCCCCTCCCATTTTCTCCCCATGGAGCTATTCAAAATACCAATATTCACATGTAAACTCATCCAACAGGCTGGTTTCTCAGAAATGACAATCCTACTCCTGAACAATCTCTCCATGAAATGCACTTTATAAAGCTTGCAGACATTCTGAAAACAGTTTCTACTACAGAGTCTCTTTCTTATGCTGCCATAATATCCCGGAACGCAACTATTACCCTTGTAGGATTGGCCAAAAAGGACAAAGTTCCATGTACCATACTTATTTGCAGTAAGTGAAACTTCATATGCTTCCTGAACTGTAACAAATATATCAAGTTCCCTTCCTTGGCTTGTAGCAAGCTGTTCTTTGAGGAACAAAGAAAGAATCTCAAAAAGCTAGTCAGAAGGGAGAAATTAACAGAAAAAATCTCCCAAATATTTGGGAAAACAAGACTTCCATATATTTCAGTCTGCATCAGAAAGGGGAAAGTCATGTATGTCCATGTGGAGTTTAGAAGTAAAAAGCTCTACCTGGTGAAGAGTGGAGCATTTCCTCATGTATTGTAGAAAGCTTTTTGTTGGGGAGAGGGTTTTTTTTCAGTGTTTGGTTTGCGGGATTCTTTATTTCCCAGTAGAGGGGAGGATGCAGTTACAAAAACATGGTCAAAAGGTTATATGTGGCAACACTGATTACATGCAGACTGATGAGAAATGCTCTTCAATTCTGATAAATAAAAATGAAAACTGAATCAGTTTTCAATCAAAGATAGTTTTCAAAGCTTACCTAAATTATCATTTCACCTACCAAATAAATCATGTTTTCAGTTACATACTTAAACGCTGTGATGGCATCAAGATAGCGTCACTAAACAGCAGTGTGGAGAAATTACCTGCAGGTGACACAGCCTCATGCCAAGAGCATAATGGGGTTAACAGGAGCAGATACCTACTACAGCTGTTGCTCTGTCTAGGCACATTTCTCACCCCATAGCTGACTTCCATTGAAACAAAGTCTCAAGGCAAATATTTCCTTTTATTTCACTCTTAATGGGACTCATAGGAAAATGGGCTAGAATTGCCCTCTTCATGTCTATGACTTCATGAAGTAATTCTGCATGCTGCCTTGTAAAATACTGTTATACTTAGTTCACGCCTTTATCTGATGTTACACTATAGCCTTACTGAACATTCACGTACAAAACCCCTCAACAACACCATAACAGTCACGTCCTGAGATACTGTCATCATGTGGCAGAACTGAAGGCAAAGTCAAAAAAAGACTTAGTGGCTATTTTAAAAGGCTTTTCTTTAACAGCTCCCTTAAAGCCGCTTCCCTCTATTGTGTTTCGAAAGCAATGTCAACCATCCATTGTTTTTCAGGGACTGGGCTGACGGCATAATTTTTAAATGTGCCCAAATTTGGGTGTTACCTTCCATTTTCAATGATAGTTACGTTCCCAAGTTCAAACACGTAACTTTCAGAACTGGGATGTCAGCTCTTATATGACTTTGAAACTGTTTTTATCGAATGTTACATGGCTGTGAAGCATAAGTCAGCGCTGAAGAACAAATGACCTGTTTTCCAAGGGTCAGCAACCTAGTGCAGCATTTTAGTAGGTTCAGGTAATTTTTCCCAGCTCCGTGGTACAGCTCCATGCACATGTATTTTTCACAACAAATACTTCATGACTTCCTTCAATATTGGTATTGAGCTAGTCTAGCATTTTTGCAAGTTTGGATTATTTCCCCATACTTTCTAATTAAGAAAATATATTTCAGCTCCAATGCATGTACTGCAGGATGTTTGCATTACAAATTTTATAAAGGACATTAAGTTATTCAAAAGAATCAAAGAGTCACTTAAACAAATCTCTAACTGTATGTAGGTCGGTTGGACTGCAAGCTTGGTTTTAATGAATCAAGGACGCTTTCTCTTCAATCAATAAATGAGATTTAGTGAGGAGTTGTATACATCACCAGCTGTTCATATAATCAAAATCTCTCAAGCAACTTGTCCACATTTTTCTGTGACTCGGACTGAAACTATCTTAATTATTATGAACCAAAGAAATGCTTGAAGTACACACAATGCACACCAGTCAGGAGAATTTGAAGTCAACCAAAGCTCCTATATTCCTTCATTTTTCAGGTCTTACCGAGTTTTTCTCACTCTTTTTTTAAACAGACTACATATTTTCTCATATACAGCACCATGACCATCTAAGCGATTTAAAAACAAAACAAAACAAACAACACAGAAATGCTTGGTTTCTTATTTGTATGCCATCTAATATCAACTGCAAGTGCCATATTTGATTCCCTGCAATGTAATCATGCCAGGGATGTCTTCCAAAACATCTATACATGTCTTTAAATTAAGTTTTGTTGCTACTGCCAGGCATTGATTTATGGTTAGCTTGAAGTCTGTCATTCTCCCTGACGTCACTCTGTACTTCAATACAACTTTTTAGTTTCTTATGTTATTTTTACAATCCAATGTTTGTAAGAGACTCCATGAACTATTGACAACATAATATTCACAGCACCCACAAATATCTGGCAATATTCTTCTTCATTTCCATGTGATAAATTTTGTTCCTTTTTTTTTAATATCTTGAGGCTTTTTTCTACACACAAGGAGCAAAATATCTCCAATTCGATCCCAGTCTATTTAAATTGGCAATATGCACTTACAAAACATCATAGGTAAAATGATAGACTATATATTATGTAGACTGAAAACGCAAGCAGGAAAATGGAAAACAAAGAGTGGTAGAAAGATTCTATAAATGCCCCCTCTAGTACATTCCCATATGTTAAGGTGTGGATCACTGACACACATAATTCTCGAACAGAAAAGTTTTAAAATGTAAAGAAACTTTTAAATAAACGATAGAGATTCCACTACCCTCTAAGCAATCTATTAATCTACCCTTATCAATGATAATTTTCTGTCTTGCTTAATTTTTCCATATTGCAATTTGAAGCCAACCGATTTGTGTAGTATGAACTCCAAATACAACAAAAAAATATTCTTTTCAAGCAAATTTTTACCGTATTTAGTGGAACACCATTCAATCCAGTCTTCTCTTTTTTTATTCTAAACAACCTGAAATCCCGCCATTTATCTTCATGGAATCATGTCTTTTAAAAGCATGTTTACATCTTTCTAAATTAGTTTAAAGCAAGAAGACCAACAGATTTTATATGTAACCCTTCTCTTCATATCTCACAGTAGGCCAATATGAAGTTTTGTATTCCACCTACTTTATTCCACAAACCTTGTGTTTTTTCTCATTTAAGCGTACAACTTTTCCCTCTATCATGCTTTTCTGAAATATTTTCTTCTGTTTTTAAAAACCATTCTAATTTCTCATCCTGTATGCTTTATGGCTTCCTTCTAGGTCATTGTTATCTGCAAATATGGTATATATTCTTTTTATCCGATTATTCAAACCATTAATTAATATAAACTAGTACCAGATTTGAGACAGATGATTGAAGAATACCGTTCAAATATCCTCATTGCAGCAGTGAATGATTTCATCTCATAATGCTAGGAAATCCAGGTGTTGATTTTATTATTATTGTTTATTCACTCCTCACTGCATATTTTTGCTGAAATAACACTCATGATTCTAAGTAATTACAAGTGGTAAATCTAAGACAACCTCCACTGATTCTGAAAAAAAATACTAAAATTGCATGTCTGCCATGAATCATTAGTTTATTCCTTCTTTGTATTTTAAGATTTAATTTCTATTATGTACCCTGTAAGAAGGCGGCACTATGGAAATTTGAAGAATCACCACAGAAGCACAGTCTGAAACAGCAAATGCACTGAAAGAATGAGTATGATCCTTATGGGTCCCTTCCAACTCCATATATTCTACGATTCTACAATAATGATTTTTGCACCTTGTAAAAACAATTTGCTTTTATTTCTCAGATCCACAGTATAAAGATAATAAAGACCAAGACTTTTAAATGAGATTATGGGTTTGTCACATTTTGTCACACATTTAAAGATGTCTCATAACTATCCAAGAACAGAGATGTTCCAAAATCTCTTCACACATACAGAAGTAATTTTTGAAGTTTTAAACAGAACATTAAAGGACCAGAATCATCTAAACCACTCTACTCACAACAGAAAAGTTGCATAAAAATATTTAACTGTTTTGACCTAATATGACCGGTAGTTTTTTTAAAATAAGATCCTTATGGATTCTAGCCTGTTTTCTCCACCTCAAAGAGCCTAATTTCCTCAGCAGGAAATCAAATAAGAGACAGAATATCCTACAAGTAATGTAGGTGTGCTTTGATTTTCACTTTAGTATTTCCTTATTTATTATGAAGACTAACTTTCAGTTCAATGAAAACAAGGAAAAAATTCATAGCACGGAGTGCATTAGAGTTATGTATTTCTTATACTGCAATGCAGCATCAAAATATTTGTTTTGGAAAAAGAGTTCTTTTCCTCACAAGCCAGGTTGCTTCTATTTGATCCTGCAGCAGAAAGTACAGGCCTTTTGTTTATGATCAAATCTGAGAGTAGAAAGGACTGTACTATCATAAATTTGTCATTGGGGGTGACAATTTCCCTGCAGGAACATACAAGACGACATATCAGGAGAAATCAGCTTTGGTATCAAGCAACAGTGCTGTGAACTGATAAACAAACTCAAGAGGAAAAAGAAGAAGTACAGTCAAGTTTAAGAAACAAACTGTCCCGTTAGATACGTACGATTATATTTCAGAGCAATTTAAGAAAAAGACATCAACTACTCTGGTTGATTCTTGTGGATGATGGGGTGAAAGTGGTCAAGAAATGCGTGCTGCTGTCATCTTCCTATTCAGTGAGGACCTTCTAACAATACTAAATCCCACTAAAAGCAAGAATTAAAACATAAAAATGAAATCTAAACCACCCCCATTCAAGGTTTCTTGGGGATCCAAAATTGCAGTAGGTACCAACAAATCTAAAACCTTTATATCAGCCCCGAAGAGAATTCTTCTGGAAACAACTCCCAGTGAAGGGCACATGCTTTCTTCTGAACTAAGCTCTAAAGCAGCTCACAAGTGAAATGGGGGCCTAAATAAACTCAAACTGTTCTCCCCTTTTCATGGAAGTCCAAAAAAAAAAAAAAAAAAAAGAAAAAAGTCAGTAGGAAATAGCGCGCACAACTTCGTTGAAAGCAGACCACTGCTAAGTAAACCTTCGGAGCCACTTTGTAAACAGCCAGAAACATCCAGTCAGTTTTCTGTAAACAGCCAAGTCACGCACCGGCTGAGGACAGCAGCCGCTGCGGAAGCCTTGGGTTGATATTTAACAGGGTTACATTTTAAACCAGCGAATGGTCACAGCTATTATCATTGCAGTTTGATTGCATGAACCAGAAAACTCTTCCGAAAATGAGCCACAGCCTGTTCTGATTTGGTGACACTGTTTGAGAGTTTGACAGGACGGACTAAAGCGGAGGGAAACTCGATAGATCTGCTCCTAAAAAATGACAGGGAAATCTGGCCATCTTTAGTCCTCATGAAAAGCAGAAAAATTTTATTTCACCTTGAGTTTACGAGTTTCAACTCAGTGCGGCACACATAAATACAAATATTTACACCTTGCTCGTTTGCTTCTTTCTACTTTATGCTTACCTCCTTTAACATACTTTGAGAAGAAATTAAACTGATCACGGGAGCAATTTCCTCAGCCTTGAGAGCTTGAAAGTTTTAAGACTTATATTTATTCAAAGCAATATTATGTGTTTTATCCAAATAAATGTTCCTCTTACTTTTGATGAGCCTTCTTTATAAAGTTAACGTATTACCGGCACTCCCACACGAATATAATTAATCTTAACTTTTCATCCTGTCTGTCTGATTGCACCTTAAAAATAAACTAAATTACTGTAAAACACTCAAAGTGCCACAGAAATCAAGACTGGGCAGATTGACCACAATTCAGATCCAAGCTGCTCTTACAAATCACTCTGTGAAACTTTTAAAACTCCCGAGCTCTTTTAGGTTGAAAGACAATATAAAAATTAAAATTGTTACCAGAATGAGTACAGTTGCACATTTCCTGTACATTTTGTTTTCTGTAGAAATAAATTACTTGGAGCCTGTTCTTGGTTTCACTGACATAAACCAAAAATTACATTGTAGGACTGCTACGCTAAAGGCTTTTCAATGTTCATTTTTAGTTTTTACAGATGTAAGGTCAATAAATATGACATAGCCTGACTATCCATTGTTATTTTGCAGTAATGATGGCTACTTTTGATAGCGTGCATAGCCCAAAGCTGGTTTTCAGTATTCTATGATACCCCCAAATTCTCCTCTCTTTTAAAGAGAATTCAAGATGGTTCTAGTTTTCCAAAACCTGAAAACAGCTAAAGAAAATGGAAGATATTTAAATAGAAAAGCTAAAACTTAACACAATCCTGCATTACTAATGCAAGTTTCTCAGTAACTTCAGTAAATTATGGACCTAAAAGGAGGAAGCTGAAACTTTCAAATACCAGCAAGCTAGAGGATAAGGCTGGCTAGTGTATTTAGGGCAACTTGATAACTATGATTAGCATGCAAAAAATGTTAGGAATTTTGTTATGGCATGGATTCTGAACACAGTTTCCCAAACCTAAATTCTACAGATTTCTGTAAAACTACAGATTTGTTCTCAGAGTTAAACCTATAATTCTTTTTTTTTATCTTACTGTTATCTTATGTTAATTGCAAATAGAAAAGATGTAATCTCACTAGCACTTTGACAAAAACCAACAGTTTAGATCATTAAAGATTATTCTCACACTGAAATAATATCGTTTGCATGTCTGGATTGTTACTAGCCAAGCTAACAACTGATTTGTTAAGTTATGAGTTATAAATAATAATGTCCTGATGTTTTTATTTGCTTTAAAAGCCAACATTAGAAGACTATAACTAATATAAACTTCTACTTACCCGTGCATTTTCAAAACATTTTATGTCTTAGAGTTACAAAAATAATCTTTGTTTTTATCTTACTAGTCCTGCGGGGGGGAAGGGCAGGAGAGGTGGAAAACAGGCTGCACCTAGTTTCTCTGGTTTTCTTTGCTTGTACCCTTGGCAGGTTTTTTTCCATGTGTGCCAAGGAACTAATCAAAAACACATTTAGTAGTTTTTACTGAAGGTTGGCAAAGGCTGAACATCATCACCTTTGGCAGGAAGAATTCCATAATTTTGGTCAAACTCCTATAAAAGTTAGGTCTTCCCAAACCTCACTGTATTAACTAAAAGCTAATTTTTTTTCCAGCAGATTAGTATCATGAGCGATATCAAAGGGCGATGCACTGGAGGGGATGAAGGACCCTACAGATTTAGCCTTTGAACTGAAGTCATGTCTGCTTATTGACTGTATTATGACTATACAGCTGTATTCAGCCTTTGTTTTGAAGAAAAAATGTAAGAGGAAAAACCCTATAATGGCCTAACTCTTGTCCCGTTTTTGGATATCAAAGGAACGTAAGTATGGATGTGTTTTACTTCTTAAGCAAACAACGAACTTTCACCTTGTATCAACTGAGAGAAAAGTACACAGAGGATGTGAAACTAAAGCTAAAAAGGTTTTGGCAAAAATCACATTTTGCAAGAAACAGTTATGGAACAAGGCAGGATGCAATATGAACTTTTCCAAATTGCTTACAGAGATTTTTTTTGAACATTGCTTCATTAAGCTGCTAGCAGTGTACCAGCAGAAAGGAATATCTACGAGATCCTTTTCCATCTTTAATTATATTTATTGTGTAATCATAAAATTATGAGATATGATGACCTTTTGTCTACATAGACTGATAGCATCTTTCTCATCTCAAAATAGGTGTTCATTGTTTTAATTTCCTATGGGGAAATGGCATTTCCTTACCCTGGCATGCTATATTACATGATGTAACAATCCAGCTCATTCAAATTATGACAAGTTATCTAATTTTCTTCTTCTACTGAAATTAGCCTAAAGATGTGATTTTAAAAAATGAAACTTTTATATTTACTGGATTCTTACAGAAGGAAAGGAATTCTTTCAGAAGCCACAGAGTGAGAATACAAGAAATCTCTGTCCCTGCTATTGAAATAAGAGGAAATTTGAAATTTTGTTGGTTTTATTTTTAATATGGAATCTTATATCTGTTGTAGTTTACAAAAACAGAAAAAAAAAAAAAAAAGAATGCACAAGGATTTTATACAGTCTTCTAATGAACAGTGCTGAAGAAGTTTGCCTGACAGACTCTTGGTGCCACTGCAATTGTCCCTTTGTGTAAGTGACCGTAATGAAGCATCTTCACTGTGATCATGGTAAGCCATGTATATAAGCCATAGTGTAGAGGAGGAGACTGGCAAACAGGTATAATGAAAGCGTGAGATACGTGACCTCACCTCTCATGAAGCACCACAAGAGCTTAAGGAAGCAGATTTTAGACTGATTCAAAAGACAGACATGAATTTTTATGGTACACTGTAAGTGAACATTTTGTTTCAGAGGTGCTGATATAAAGATTTTAGAGTTTCAAGAAGCAGTGGCTTTGCAGGTAGGACAGAGCATGCCAGGAACCATGTTAGCTTTCTATTTACTTATTAATACATAATTTTATTTATTCCCCCCTCCCACCGTGGAATGGGAAAAGTAAGCCTTGACATATTGCTGGAACTCAGGACACTTAGATTCTTATGGTTAGGGGGTCTCCTGGTTGATCCATCTGTGGGAAAAGCCTTAATTGATCATCAACTCAAAAGCCCAAAGGATTCTCTGGCTTATCTCATACCACAGCATTTGGCTGAGGAAGCATCATCCATACCTGAGATTCAGATTCATTTTCCTGAACCTGTATAAACTTAATAGCCTTGAGACTTCTATTACTCTTTCAAAGTCCATTGAAGTAGGCCAACTGATTCAAAATTTATCAGAAAAAAACAGAGCACTTGACTGGAGCTTTATTTTTTTAAATATGGATTTTGAAGTAGCAGAAAAGATGATGGTGCGTGATTACTTTCCAATTAGAATGGAAAAAAACTGAATAAAATGGAACTAATATCTCCATTTTGGTTCAATTTTGAGTGCAGACACCTGTTTTGAATGAACTATGTATAGTTCTGCACTTAAAACATTAAAACACTTAACTTTTTTCAGAAATTAAACAAATTATAAGGTGGAAGTACTATTAGAAAGGCAAATCAAAATGTACCCTAATAAGTAAGGGTCATAGATAAAACACTGGATAAAACAAGTCTTCAGATAAAGAACTGAAAAGAAAAAGTAGGAGCAAAGATTTTCCTGATACAGAAGTTGGCAGTTTCTGTGTTAAAAACAACTTAGAGAATTAAAAAATAATCAGTGCTGACAGCATGTTAAGTACTTTAAAAAGCATTCTATTTATTCTTTGATATTTTTAGATTTAATTAAGCTGAGTTAATTTCTGCAATATTTGCCTGCCCAAAGTCCTTCTGACGTGATAGTAAACATCTGATGAAACCTTTCCTTCTCAATGGATGTCAACATGTAACTATAGTTTAATACAGGACACTTGACAAGAGAAGAACCGTATTGAAATAATCTAAACAAAATCTGATAGCCTAAAGTAATATATGACTTGTGTAGAACTAATAAAAATATGTAGTTCTTTTGATTTTCTTCTAGGGTATGGGTTCAAACTGTCTAAAAACATTAATCTAAATGTTGAACTGGAGTGCTCTCGCATCTCCCCACACCATTCCCAATTCACGTCATGACTAGGGAGTATTTCCAGCTGTTACTCATATGTTAATAGGACCACTGTGAATGCACACTATTGTTTAAGTTGTACATATAAAAAAAAAAAGGAGTATGGGTAATATTTCCAAGATACTTTCATTAAGCTCTGCAGTGACTTTTTTTCTTTGAAGGTTATACTCAATTTTCACTCTTCGTACAATGAATAGAGAAGTTGCCACCTTAGGTATGACAATGGCACCCTACTAATATTTGCTTAAATACATACACTTGGATTAGAGAAGAGTGAGAAAGTGCTACGGAAGAGTTATTAAACATTACGTCATCTAAAAATATACATAGTATGTATGAAGTCTCATTCTCTCATCCTGCCATTTCCAAATATTTCTTTACCTTCTTCCCCCTGCTCATGCAATGGTCCCCAAGAGAGGGAAGTGAAATGCAGTGCTGCCAAAATGCTGGAGATGTTGCATCCAGATTACAACCTATGCTGCCCATCAGTATATTGTGCTACAACTTGTGCGGTTTACTTGGGCTAAAGAAATACCTTGCAGATTAAAAATTACAACTCATTTGTGTAAATCTGAAATCATATCAAGTCTAATCAAGGAGTTTTTATTAGCCCAGATCTGCTTATTACAGGAGGGGAAAAAAGAGAGAAAAATCAAAGAAAGAATATTGTTACAGAAAAAGCTTCCACAATAGCAGATAAAATTGAGTCTGCACATTTCCTGGTATCTACACCTTATTTTTGGTGTTATCTCACCCTTCTTTTGGGAAAGAACAAAGATGTACAATGGAAGCTGATGACTGCTTTCTTCTCTTCTCCAGGAGGAGTGTGGTGGTGAAGTTTGCTGCCTCCCCTCTAAGGTCTGTTTAGGACTATTTTGATGTGTTTTCTAACGTGCTGTACATATTGCTTTTATCACTGGTGTACAACTCCACATTACAACCAAATTTGCTATATATGACATGTTTTAATATATTGGATACTTCTCTCTCTTCTCTTTGCAATCCCTAACACTGGTTTTGACCAGTCCCAAGGCTGCATTTCTGTGGTGACCAGTGACCAACCGCATGGAGTGGTTTAGAGCAGCAGGGCCTCTAGTGTAATTTAAAAGGCTTCCATTGTCAGCCCCTGTCCCCTCTACTCTACATTTGATTCCAGGGTCACAGATAGTTCATTCTGCATAGAATGAATTTATTATATTATTACCTGTTATTAAAATACATACATAACAGTAAGCACCATATCACAAAACTGTACAAAGCTAAGAAAAGATAGAACAAATACTTCACGGTCATCTTGTCATTAGATAATTGCTGTAACAGCTAAACAAGGTAAAACAAACTTCCAGGAAGACTGAGACAAGGTCCATACAGAGCCTGATAAACCTGAGGCTCATGCCGTTAGTTTAACACAAAGACCTGTGTCATTTTTCTAGCAATGGCAATACCTTATATATGGTTACATAAGGCTACATGACTGTAACATAGATGGTAGTAGGAAGCTAAATCTGATATGTTCTCCTGCACTTCTGGTATGCCTATTCCAGACTACGTGCAGTGTGATTCACTGTCACTGCTGTTGGTAAAGTGGTGCTATAGGTGCAAGTACAGATTATAAGGCTCATAGTTAGAAGTTTTTTGGCATGACATCCAGAATTTTCTCAAAAATATACAACCGAAGGACAACCCATGTCCAAAACCCAAGTCCCAAGCACAATGCGAATCAAAATCCATTGGACTATTTCACTAGGCTAAAAACAAAAACATGAAAAATAAAAGCATGCAACGCTGTTCCTACCAAATAAAAGATCAGTGACAGCATCTTCAAATGCACAGGAAATATCGAAAGTTTCAAAAGTATTAGGCAACCTATGAAACGCTAACCGCAGCAAGTCCTACCCCGAGGGTCGGGAAGCACAAGCTACCGCAGCTTCAGCAGTGGCTGTTGGGATTACGGCGCCACCTAGCGTGTGCTGCAGCCGCTCCGAAGAGAAGCTGGTTTGCTTTTCACTTGTGTTTGTCTTTAGAACTGAAATCAAGCCACTGCCTTTTTGTTCTTCATAATTTTTGTAATTTGTGTTACAAAATTGCAGTCTGATTTTCATTACATGAACGGATTTTGACTCCACGAGAACATCAACAGAGGAAGCGTTACGTATTACTACGCTAATTCCTGCTCTGGTGCCAAGACAGGACTGACCCCATTGCACAATGAAAGGACCTAGAAGACCTTCTTTTCCTCTGACCCTCTCTTTAAGGAAATAAACATCATTTTTCTTCAGGCATGGAAGGAGGAGTCTGTCTGCAAGAACTAAGGTAGCCCAGTGGTAGGGCTGGCTACTCTGATACACACCCAAAAATGGGCCCTCCAGGTGTCCAGACTTCTCAAGAAGTGGAAGTACACCCTCTTTCTATTTATCCTGGACATTCTGAAAGGCTATAGAATAAACCCCATACTGAGCAATTAGGTTTTTTTCCCTGCAGAACAGGATAAACCTAGATAACCCTGGGCACAATTTGATAATGATGCTTGATAATGATAAATTACCTTTCATATCTTTTTCTCTGATTGCAATGTATATACAAGGGAGGACAGTGGAAAGTCTGGAAAGGGAAGGTAGGTTATTTATTTACATACTTATCAAGAAGGAAAAACAGTGCCAGAATTAAAAAGGAAGAACAGACACAGTGATTGAGCAAGCCTCTGAATTTTCACATATTTGTGAGGTCACAGTTCAGTTGTACCACCCAGCTACTTCCAGATTTGAAAGGGATGTATTGATAGGTGTTTTTCCTTTTCTTTCTATCAGAGGGAATGGTCAGAAGGACCAGAAAACTGCAAACTTACCAAGCATTCCATGGTGTATTTGTATATGTACCATTTAAATAAATTTAAAAATTTAGAAGTTGAAAAGACCCATTGAAATCTAGTATGTAAATGTTACTTTTAAGTTGTCTAGGCTAATCCATGCCGTTGCAAAAGAGGACTATGCATATGATTGCATGAGCCTTTCTTTTCATTGCACTCCTACCTCATACAAGGAACTTACTGCTGAACATAAATGCTCAAAAAACAACCGTTCCTCCTTACAGTCTTTATGTAGAGCTTTACTCTGTTACTGTACATTGTTCAAACCCAGTACTGAAGACAAATGTAGTCAGGTTTCTAGATTAGGGTTTTTGCCTTGAAGAAGGGCAAACACAGTTGCAAATGGTAGGAACTACCTATCTTTGTACAATCACCTTCTGCTTAGAGCACCTTTCCAGGAAATAACACATCCTCTTAGCCGATAAGCTGTGAGTGGGCTATAATGGGACTAGTCTCCTTCCCCTCTGTGGTAAATGGGTCTCTGTGCTGAAAGGATTCAAATATTTAATGCACAAGAGACAGCCTGAACGTGTGACCTAACCAGACAGACATTTCCCATGGGAAGCTCTCAGGTCTTGTTTTTGTTCACTGTGTCACTCCTGCACTTATTTTCAATGCCTTTAAGCAAACTGCTCCAAGGATGGCTTACGAAGGAATCAGAGATGTGGTCTCCTCTGTCCAATGGAATTACTTCATCACAAAGCTACAAAGATGAAGTTCTTCAATTTTCTCAAGAATAAACATCTGTCATTTACTGGATCTTCAATAAATGAAGACCAAAGACAGCCCAAATATGTAAGAGGAAAATTGCAAACCTGACCGTAATCGCATTCATCACAGTCAGTTTTACCTGCATTACTTATTTTTCATCACTGATCATAAATTTCTGGAGCAACAGTATTCCACCAAGCTGTTAGATGCTCTAATGTAACAGTTTTTGTACATTTCCAAAGTTTATATTAGCAAGCTAAAATAAGCCTGGACTTCATAACCTAGCAGGAACACAGAATGAGAGTTATGATAATAGTAGTTGTAATTCAGATTTTAAGAAAGGATTCTAAGAAGTTCATGAAGAGATGCCTTTGGTTCTTTTATTAGACAAGAAGCCTGGCAGGTCAAGAAAATGTAATAAAATACAAAAACAAAATCTAATTAAATTTTACTCTTAGCTGCAAAATAGGATCCTGTATTATTTAGGCAGAGTAGTATGTACTCACAGCTGGCTTCAATTACACACTGTACATATGGGTAGCTGAATGGTGATCTCTCCCAACTCTGTAGACAGGAACATGACAGCTTGGCTATACCTGAGCTAGTTACCTCTGTGCCCCTCATAGACAACAGAGAGCACTAAACATTTCCAATTTTAGAATTAGATTAGTCATTCCATAGAAATACCTGTTTGTTTCGTCTGCCTATAAATGAACCCAGATGACTAATTCTGATGACGATATCTGTACTATGGATGAAAATATTCAGTCAGATAAATCCCAGACCAACTGTCTTTCCTCCTTGTCAGGAATAGCAATTTTTCTGTCTTGAAAACATACATGACTTAACACTTGTGACTTGGGCAAAATACCTTAACCATAACTTGTACCTTATACATAATTAGCGTGCCTTAGAAATATCATTTTGAATCTGGAGTGGCAGTTGTCAATAAAAGTATTACTTCTATGGGCTTTTTTTTTAAGTATCAATCTCTAGGAACTGTATACACCATATTTCACTGACAACATTATTAGCATGTTACTTTGTGCTACCATGCGTCATTTAAACGATAACAGGATCAAATAAACAGCAGTATCTGGTGCTCAGTAAGACATCAGCAAATTGCCTAGTTTTGTTTAAAAATAAATATATACATAATTTTTTAAATTAATATGTTCAAACATGAGGGAACATTGTCCCAAGAAAAAAACAAAACAACAAAAAAAATCCCAACAACAAAAAGTCAACACATTTGGGGAAGTGGGATAAAAATAGTCCTTAATTTTTTAAGCCGACAAATACAGGGGTTCAGAACAGCAATGTTGTGTCAAGCATGGCAACGTTTAGGAAAAATACCTCAGGGGATATAAAATATATTAAATATTTAAAGACTTTTTTTTTTTTTTCTTTCAACTGTATTGTTATCCAAATTCTAATTAAATTAAGGATTTAGAGAAAAAGACTTGTCTGAAACGAGTACTAAGTAGGTTAATAAGGCCAGATGCTCAGAAGTTGATAAGCAATAATTTATTAATCATCAGACAGTATCTTTCACTGAATATGTGAAGTAGGAGTTGCTGAGGTGTTGGAGGAATGGAGTATTAAGAAAAGAAATGCGGTTATACCCACTTGGAAATACTTATTTAAATAAAGATATCTGTAGACTATGTGATGATATAAAAGGGTAGAACAAGACCATATCTTAATCGTGTACTGGAAATTTTTTCATATGAGTTACAGAAATATCTGGCTTGTGGCAAGGCACCAAATAAAGAAAAGCAATGAATCAATCAAAGGAAACTGAAGACTGAAAGCAGCTGTACAATCAAAATTAAATCTAGCAGCAATTTTTATCATTCATAAATGAGATGCATACACACAATAAGCCCTGGAGAACGTATCCATCAAAAAAGACAGAAGACAAAAACAAAGAAACAGACTTGAAGTGCAAGATAACATTTAGAGTTATTTGTGATATTGTGATGATAAAATATCCTCTCAAGTTAAAAGAAAATTATATCCTCCAAGGAAACAGGCCTTCCTATTTATATGTCATCATATGGCATGAAATCAATTTTATTTCCATGGAGCCATGAGTACAAAGACCACTTGGCAGCTCAGAAACTTGGCAATATTCAGTGGCTGTGTGTTACAGCGGCATATTTTAAGAACAACTAAGGCTCCAATTTTTCTTCAATTGTATTCATTAAAGATAAATTAACCATGAAATGTAATAGAAAAACTTTTCTGTGAACCTTCTTCCATCAGAAGATGTGTCTCGTCTTTGAATTTCAACTTAAGTTTTCAAGGGGAACAAACAAAGCTTAAAGATTGACTGTCTTTCCTTGTATACTGTTAAAAATATTTCAGTAAAAAATGAACTTGTCTGCTTAAACAATTCTTCAGTTTCTCACAGATATGAGGGTTGGGGATAGTAAGCTTCTGGAACAGAAAGAGGATAGGCTGCATTGCACGGAAATAAAATTACCCCACTGCAGCAACTTTCACTTTGAATATGCAAAATCTGCTTTATTTGCCCATGATTCAATTACTTTTCTAATTGCTATAATTATTAACATGATTTTCCCAGTTCTAATAGGAAATTCAGTATGTGAAATTCATAGAGTTGATTAATAGAGAAGTTTAAAAACATACTTCCCTGATGGCACTCTTTTCTGCAGGAAAGCTGCATCAAGACAGACTCACTTAGTCTTTAAATTTACCACCCCCAAATTCACCATCACCCAGCACCTCAGAAACTAGTAAAATTTTCTAAAGATGACATAAATAAAATAAAAATTCCAAAACCTAACATGGGTAAAAACATGAAGCCCTTCCCCCTAATTTTCTCTTATAACAGAAAATGCTGGAGAAGCTGCCTTGATGTAAACGCCTACTATAAATGCCCTAGGTCTTACTTTCCTTTCATATATGAGATAAAGCAAAGTCAGCAAAGTGAACCTGTGAGTAAAAAGTAAAAGTAAAATCTTAAATAAAATAAAATCATATGGTACATTTACTCATAGCAAATTGACCATCCCTCCAAAATGCCTTAAAATGACAATAAGCTGCTTGTTCATCCAAAGCCTTTTCCATTTTAGCACCAAGGTCTTGCTGATGCCTTCTTTTGAATTTTCAGGTTTTTCCAATATAACACCATTACATTTTCTCGAGGTAATATTTGCTCTGTCTTGATGCCATCTCTTGGCGATCTCCACCAAATTCTGAGAGCTATAAAGTCCCTGGTGCCTTTAAATACTATAGAGCATTTCAAATGCCTACTCCATTTCACCATCCATCCCTTGCATATCTTTCTATTGAATCACTTGATAAAGTCTTCACTCATATGACTGGTATATTCATCTGAGTCAGATCTACAAGCATAAACCCTGTATATAAGCAAGGAGAATCAGACAGCAGGATAGGAATGAAACGTCTGTGGGTAGTATTTAAATTCCTTACAGATGTCTTTTGTAGCATATCCATATGTATGTCTTATGATTTTCCCTCTTAGAAGTTAAAAAGCAAGCCTAGTTGCCTTAGAGACACGTTAGGTACAGTATCAACTAAAATATAATATGCTACAGGGAATTTGCAGGAAAAATGCACTTAATAAAAAGAGTTCAGGATTATTTGTGCCAAAAGCCCACCCAGTATAAACATATGCTGGCAACTGAAGATGGTATTGTTTCTCTGCCTTTACTATATAACCTATTTTTTCCCCAAAGTCATTTTTTTAAAACAGTTTGGCTGCATTGCTAAAAGATGGATCATCTGTAAAGACTTGCTAAGTGCCCACTAAAACATGTTTTTACATGCACATCATGACCATTATTGTGTAAAGAAGCTAAGCATTAATTTGGAAATAAAAGCTGAAAATATATCAGTGGGAAGCGTATTTGACCTTCCGGGCATGTGAACATTGCTGTGAAAAGTTTCTCTAGGGCTTAGGAGAGTTGCACAGAAAACAAGAAAATTAAAAACTTCAAAAGCTAAAAAGTACTATTGCAATCAATTACTGGATGAATAACACTTAAATCAAGCTTATTAAAAACAAAATCGGCCAACAAACAGAAATAAATGATTAATAAATCAAAATAGCAATACAAACAAGAATCAAAACTGATTCTTATGAAACGCTAACCTCATGAATATAAGGAGCGCAGGTTTCTTCCCAAGCCCTTGGGTTAATTCCCTCAAGGATGCTACTTACTGAATGATTTATTCAGTAATTTCTTATTTTACCTAAACATCACAGTTCGAAAAATATTTTACAATGCCCAAGTTCCCTTTGATAGCTCATTAAGCTTCTGCTGAAATTACTTACTATCTTCCCCAGTTGTAAAAATATTCACAAATTCTTAGATATAGAAACACCACATCATTTTAACATATAGAAATAGATTTGTATAAATGTAAAACAATAATGGAAAATTAATTAGTCAAATAAGTCTTTAGGCCCTCAAAGTGAGATTGTGCAGTGCAGGGATCAGAGGAATTCTTTACTGGCCTTTGTCTGTGTCCTAACCACAGGAGGATAGGTTTCCTTCAGTTAACTTTTTTAGTTAGATGGTGTAGCCTGCGAATTTTTCAGGGGTGTGTTAGTGAAGCCACCTTGGAGACAGCTACCATCACTAAATATTAGGCAAGGGATTAACTGGCTGGTGTAGCACCAGAATTCAACATGAGGACAGTTAGTAAAGGAAAAACTCACCTACTGCCTTGCCACTGCCCATACAGACTACCCTGATCCTTCTCACATGAGTAAAGGTAAAAAGAACAGGGTATTGATCTTATTTTTTCTTCCACATTGGGAAGCCAAGATTAGGTAAGTGTGTTACAACCATACCTACATAATCCACCATCTCCCACTCTTCTGTGCAGTCAGGTGTCAAGCCCTTTCAGGAAAACTACAGTTCAAAGACACCATTTTAGGTGAGCAGAACCTGGTGTCATGTATGTAGGTGGAAACTAAAAGCTTGTATTTTACCCCTTAAGACATTGCACAACAATACTGAATATCAAAGTCCAAGACTGTTATAGCACTGTCTTCCCAAGGGAGGAGATCCTGGTTGTATTTTACACCTGTCACTTGGCTTTCTTCATAAGTCCTCCAGAAAACATATCTTCTTTTCCCCTATAATAAACTTGTGGTTTATTCCCTAAAGCCTTTGCAGCTCCTCTGTGCCTAACGATACTTTCATAAACGAGTATAAACTCTGTTGTCATCATCTTTAAGATGACAAATAGGAGCTCTGTCTCTCTGCTCCAACTTCATCTTCTTCTATCTAAAGTAAAATAAGTTTAAGTCTTTTTCTAGAGGTTGATTGCCCACAAAGAGCTGTCAGAGAACTGACCTAGAGGTTTAAATGTCTCTTTCAGCCACTTATTAATCAGGAGTTAAAAATCACCAAAAGACTTAAAAAAAAGAAATCTGTATCTCAAGGAAGGAGAAAACAATGACATTGAAAGGTTTAAACTACTGTAAGCCAGTTGGACCAGCTTGCAGGCAGACACTCTCAACTGAGGGAGCAGCTACAAAATTTGACATTTGCTCAAAAGATTCTTCCTTGCCAACCTTACCTTGCAATTAAGCTAGATGGCCTTGGCCTAGGGCTTGTAACCAGCCAAATGTAAAGGCAGGCAACAGTTCTAGCCGAAGAGGAAATAAAGCAAAACAAACTTTAGAAATACTAGTGACAACCCGTGGTAATGGTAACACATATCCGCCCCTAGATCTACTGTAGTGATTGGAAAGAAAAGATTAAAAACAAAACAAAACAAATTATGTCTGCTGTTCTGAACATTTCTGAGGTTGCGGCTTTTGGAAGTAGAAAAGTAACTGCCTATAAACAGTCTTCTGTGATGTCTCAAAGAAGAATGAACGGAGCTATATTATAGTCTTTCCTTGTGTACCAAACCAAAAACTCCCCATCTTTAAAACAGTCACCAAATTTTCTTCAAATTCTCCCTACAAATTATTAAAGAGCAACCCTCTTTAGATAGTGCCATAGTTACTCTGTCCAATGCCTTAGGGAGACAGGAAACTGACCACTACAAATAAAATCACATTGCAGATTTATATACATTTAATTCTGTTCTAAAGGTTTAATTCTTTTTTCCATTACATAAAGTCTAGTTATTAAGTAATATCTGATATCTATCAGTAATTGACTGGATGTATTTTAGGAGGTTTGCCTTTTAATTTTCCCCTTAAGAAAGCATAAACAAGCTTGATGGAAATTAGGTCCAGAGTAGGTCTAGCTATTTTTCATCATTTGTCATCAGCCATATAAAGGATGGAGCTGATTAGTATTTGGTAAACAGCCATTATGACAAACAGGATCTAGAACATTTAACAACCAAGGAAGTTTTTAGCTGTTTCATTCTACCTTGGTAAACTACCATGGGTTTCATTTCAGATGATACTTGGATACATATCTGTCAAGTAAAATGAGACACACTGTCATTTAAAAAAAAAACGCCTAAAAAAAAAAGCAGAAATACATCTTTGATTCATACTCATACTGCTGAAAATGTAGGAAGAATACTTCTGAAAGTCTTGCAGATCACTTTTCATTAGTTCTAATCCCCCCCCCCAAAAAAAAAAATCAATGGATCATTTGTTTTCCACAAACTTCAATTTCTTGCTAAATGCTACTATTCTGCAAGCTCAGACTTGCATTCATATGTGTATCTGACATTTCAGCTACAACAACAACAGAAAAAAAGTGAACAGCACAGCAGGCTGTTAATCTCAGACAAGTTTTCCTAATTCAATACATGCTTTTTAAATAATTTCTGTGACTCAGAAGGAAGTAACATGCTGAAAAAAAACTTGCCTTAGAATAGGTTTTTGTCTTTACAGCACAAAAATACGAAAAGATTCACCCTGGCATTGACCACCAGAAAGATGATTTCAATATCTTCTCTTTCAACAGTTTTATTATGAAAAAAATCCCATTACCAGGTATATTCTATGTCTATTTTAAACCATAGACCAAATCCTGTATCTTTTACTGAGCAAAACTATTACTTGTCGAAGTCAACTAAACTTTGATCAAGTAAGGAAGTCAATGCTTAAGATATTTTACAATTTATATACAAGCAGAAAGGTTTTATATTCAACACAAACTTTATTTTCTGTGACTCTTTTTCTCACTTCTAGGCTTAGACTTTACACCTACTTCCGATCTGTGCCTAACCACCCAGCTTCCCCTGCCTGTCTTGCCTTTTTACCTCCTGAGCTGTCATTTGTTTTCTCTCTCCTCTTTGGATGAGTTTCAGCAGCAGACTCCCCAGCAAGCCAAACTGAGTCCCCCCATTTCACATGGAGATACCAACAACATTGACATTCCAGCATAGAGTTGAGTAGAACGTCTTCATTGCTGTAATAAGCATCCATAATAGAAAGCATCACTTTGCACCAGGTAACCTTTTAGTTTCTTGATTTGTGTACTTTTCCAAAATGTAAATATCTGGTCACGGGTGTGCCATGAAAAGGTTAACAGAAGTTCACCTCTTTCTGCTTCTGTTACACACAGAATTTTATGAAGGACTCTCCCAAACGTTATTACCACTGATACACATCTATTTAAGTAGAAGGCACATTACACCTTGAAAGATCAGTATCTTTGGGGAAAATTTCCTGTCAAACATTAAGTATTTAGCGTTTCCCCATAACTGTACTCATCCAGTCAATCCATTACAAAAGTCCAAATCTATAAAAGTCTCAGCTTACCAACTTGGGCTTGGAATTGATCAAGGAACAAGACACCCTTTCCCTTTCTTATTTATTTATTTTTTAAGCACTAAGCACCCCATCCTCTAATTCACTGAAAAAGAATTTGACAATAGACTTTCAAAAAGTGTAGAAGTTTTACAGATATATAGAGCCAACTGTGTGCATTTATAATTACCTGTAATTTCTCAATCTGTTTATTGGTAAAGTTAGTTAACACCCTACTGGGGATTGAGCTGCTCGATTCAAGCATCACAATAACCGGAGAGAGCTGCCAAGTTCCAGTACAATATTCCAAAGCCAAGATTATTTTAAAATTATTTTCTACTAGAGTGCAAGCTCGTTAGACAGATATTATACTTACTATATCCAATTTCAATGTCAAAACTGATACAGCATATTCTGAATCCAAAGCTTTTAAATTACTTGAGGATTTGAATCAGGTCAATATATACAATAGTATCTTTTTTTCCCCGCCATTATTATTCAGTTGCCTCAGTCATTAATGGCAAGTTTTGTCTATTAAATAATTTCTGAATCTTAAATAACCACCTGTGTTGGCAAAATTTTCTGAAGCAACACACCAAATTTCAGCATTATATTATCAAGGAGAAAAACCTAGTAGAATGGAATAGGTAGTGCTCAATTTACTTTTCTTACTCAGCCATGACGATGTGCATAAGAATAGCAAGGAGAAATTTTTAAATAACAAAATATTCTAAGGCAGTAACTTCCTTGCTTTTGTCACTCAGAATTACTTTTAGGGCCTCCGATTAGATGTTTCATAAACAATAAGGAGACATTATTTGTACTCTTTTGCTAGGACTCAAGAAAGGACAAGAAACTGAATGAAAACGTAACTCAAAACAGGCTTGTATTTCTGACTCTTGGAGTTTTGCTTTCACACTGCTGATGTTGAGATGTGTGTGTATGTGTTTAAGGTATGGCAAGGGAGAAAACCAGCCCTTCAAACCCTGAGAGACATCCAAGCAAAGACTCTTTTATCAGTACATCTGGAAGTGAGCGGGAAGTACCACCCACTGGACCTCCACCTATGACTTGTTTGACAGCTGTGAGTTAATATATGAGCAAGCAGACAATGGGCAAACATGATGGGGTCATCCTTAATGCAGATAAATGAAATCTCATAAAACACAGGATTTTACAAGGCTGCTAATGAAGGCACTCAGGAAGTAATGGAAGGAAGACGTGCACTATACAAGGTTTTTTCCCCACTTTCAAACGTCTTGCAACAGGGCTTAAAATTTTAGACCAAACAATTTGCAGATGAACTGCCTTTGAGCCCTGAGGACAAGAGAATATGACATCCCGTTTCCTTCTACTCTCACAAGTAAAACCCACAGCTCAGTTCCTGAGGGTAGAGGTCTACAGGAATACAAAGGAGATTAAATCAGATCTCGGCCAATTTAGTTGCTGAGCCTTAGTTTTCCTAATAATTATGTTTAGTACAGTCAGATAACCAGTGCAGTATTCTTTGGGACTATCTCATTCAGAAACACAGCCTTAAAAAAAACCAACCAAACAAACAAAAAAACCCACATAACTCTTACTATTTCACTCTTTCAGGTGCCATAAATTGACAAGAGTAGCTTATCCATCTTCCATGACAATGACTGACTTTGAGAAGCTGCTCCAATATTGCCCAGTGGGAAAAAGATGACAAAAGTCTTCAGGAAAAAAACTTTATTCTTCAATAAATTGCTTATAAAAATCCAGGAAATTATAAATAATTATAAATAAAGTGCCTCTGGTTATCTGCACGCGTACTGATCAAAGAATATTTTCTAAGGCTGGCAGGGGAGTTAGATGGCTATGTACTACAAGAAAAGGCCATAAGCCAGTGAAATGTAATCAATGATTTCCCGAGATACAAAAATATTCTATAGCAACAGTGATTATTAAAATATTTTTGGGTTTTTTTCAGTGACGAGAAGGGCGTATAGAACACCAATCAAAGCAACAAAACACAACAAGACTAAGAATTTTTACATCTACCAAGTAGCATACACCAGAGCAGCATAGAGTTTATCTATATTATAGATCGACAAAATAAATATTGCCGTATATATGTATATAAAATATACATACATATTAAATATTAAATTACATATGATAGTATATACTACACACGATACATACATGTATTATATGTGTGTAATTACATATGCATATTCAATTAATTTCTATTATTTCAACAGAACATCTGTCTTGCTCTTTACATTTGTAAAAACAAAGAAACTGGAGAATCCAAACATTATCGCCAACTGCTTTAGTCCATTGAAGCTGTTAGGGTGAAAGATCCTAATGAAATAAAATCCACCTATGTTAATCTGAACTGAAATTATAAACTAGCTACTGTACTTAACTTCTGTTTATTAGCTACTATATATCCTATGAAAACTTACAAGATATGGAAATACTAACAGAAAAAGCAGAAAGTTGTCAGTTGTAACACTACATAAAAATATACATACACATATAAATATAAAATATTATTTGTATTTTAGATATACTATATTGTATATAGTATATATAATTTAATAAAAAATGCAGAAAGGGTGCATAAACAAGGTAGAGAGAAAGCATGGATAAGGGCACACTAAATAATAAAAAGTCCTACTTTTTTAGACCTTCTAATAATATATAAGTTAGGAAGACTTTCAAATATATCCAAATGCACCAATTTGAATTAACTTATTTGATCAACAAAAATGAAGTTGTCAGTGAAGCCTAAATCAACACTAAATCAACACTAAATCAACATTACGTATTGGTATTTCTGTTATATGTAATTTCCAGATGATTTTTTTTTAATTCATCCCTTCCTTTGTGATCTGCCATTTCAGAATCTTTTAATTGATATGCCTTGCTTTTATTTTAATTTTTGATTAATTGACCACTGTTCTTTGTCAACCTGGAAAAGCAACAAATTGAATGCCATTTTGGAGCTGTAACTGATTAAATGCTATTTTCCTCTGGAAAAATCTTGAAGTCTGAGGTTTGTCATTATCCAACATTTACTTGCAAACAGGCATGCACTCTGAAAGACTATTTGATTTTTCTATACATTCGCATTTCATTATATTCAAGTTTTAGCTTTCATCTATTAGTCTCTGGCTGATCAGGCATTAGAAGACACAGCTGGTTTTGATTAAATAATTATTTAAAAAATAAACCTGATTTATACTGAACTCTATAGAAACTTATTGCTTTCATATTTTTATGTAATAAATTCAGCCTTGATAAATGCCAACTCCCATCTGGTTGTGAGTATATTATAAAACATAAAAATATTTATGTTTTATAAAAAATACAAGGCAGGAAAAGAAGGCTGTTTTTCTTTTAAACAAATATGTAACGTTTCTGTGAAAGTGACTAGGTTTTGTTAACAAATATTGTTCTGAAAAAAAAAACTTGATTTCTATAAAAATAATCCTTAGTGAAAAAAGTAATAAAATATTTTCTTATTATTAATATATGAAAACAAATCCAAAGATTCATCTGACATTCAAACATAATTTGTGTTTCCATTGTTCATCCAACCCTATGTTTTTGCTGTTTCTTGACCAAAGGAAGTGACCAAACAAGAAAGTCTCTCTCCTGTAGAATCTACAAGGTCAACTCACACTGACTGGCTCTGCCAACTGAGAAGTAACTGTGTTCTCAAATAAAATGAGGTTTCTACATTAAAAACATAAGCCACAAAATTACTCAAACCATTGCTGTAACCTTTCTACAACACGCTTATGAACATTACCTGTTCTCCCTTCCAGTTGTGCCAGCCATGACTTTGCTGCCCGTGGCATGACAGTTACTAAAACTCAGTGTACTCTTTAAGTATTTCCTTAGTAATTTCCACTTTACTCATAACTTCACGAACAATGCTAGAGATGAGATGGAGAAAGA
>NW_010554237.1:58783-65270 GCF_000687285.1 Phaethon lepturus | reverse complement strand
TGTGGGAAAAAAAAATAACCAAAATAAATGAAGAATAGGAAAAAAAAGACATTCCACAAAGAAAAAGACTGCAGTCTACACAGGAAAATGCAAAGGAACACCAGTGGTAATGCACTGAGACAAAACATTTCCAGAAAATAACTCTCAGGCCAGGTCCTTTCACAAATTCACTTATGTATCTTCTCTCAGTTTCATAATAGTCATAATATTCTTCTTAAACACTGGTAAGCATCTCAGTACTGAGGCCAAATAAAATAAAAATTAGATATCTATATAGATACCTAAGGCACCAAAATAAGTACATTTTGATTGCTGTTACAGATGAAAAGTATTTGTCAGGTACATATGATGAGCTTGCATACAGATTTTGGGTTTAAAATTGTCTTCACAATTTTGCCTTAAAAGGTGCATCTGACAAATTCTTTTACTTCAGTGTTTTTGAAAAGAAAAAATATCTTCCTGAGTTCTGAGAATACAGTGTACAAACAACTACCTCCATGCGCCTTTTCAGGGCTACTCAGACTTCCCCTAAGTTTATCTAAGCTAATTTATCTAATTAGCTCAGCTAATTTACCTTCATTATTTTGAAAGGCCGCCAGGCCAAGTGAGTAAGTCGTATTATTACTGTTGATTCATTCTGCTATCACCACAGAAATGTTTTTTTCCAGTTTTAAAACTGTTCCACCTCTTCTCCCCCAAAATTTATCAGTTCTGGGGCTCCTGCATTCAGCTCAGCCCCATCTTTGTGCATGAACAGTTCTCTGATCTGGTTTACGCATGATTTAGGCTGGTGTCTCCAAACGCAGGCACTAGATTCAGCTGGGCAACAGAAGACAATATCAACCAATACCATCTCTCAGATATCACTAATATAAAGGTAAAATATAAATGTAAATAAAATATTTAAGATACATTATTAAGATATGTTATTAGATATTATTACTATTTAAGAATATAAAAATATCACCTATTATTAGGTATTATTATTTAATAATACAAAAAATATCCTGTATAAAGGATAGACGGAGCAACAAATTAAAGTAAATTAAAGTATCGATGCAGGCAGGCATCATTGGAGCAAGTCTCTACTTTATGGCTGAAGCACTGGCCAACCACATGGTGTCCAGGAAACAGGACAGAGACCTTCAAAGTACCACTCCATGCTAACCTAGAGGGTGGAGAGATCTTAACAAACTTCATAGCTACTTCTGAGCGTTTTGCCATTCTATGCACTTCACAAATGAGAGGAAGCTCCAGTAAATTTCAGCCAGCTTTCTCTTCTGTGACCACAGAAACCTAGGCGGACTTCAAGACCCTGCATCCCATAAATAAGGGCTTAATGTCATGGGCAGGAGGCAAGTATGCTGGAAGTCTACTGGAGCCAAGGTCACAAAAGCAGTGGTATGGCTACAATGCATGTTTCAGAGCAGATAGCCAAGACTTCCAGATTTCTGTGTGCAGGTAGGACTAATTAGAACAGGACTTGGAGAAAAAACAGAAAAAGCCTTTTTCATTTCATCGTGGCTCAAATGAATAAATTTAAGAAAACTCTCTAGGTAGATGAATTCTGACACTCCTCTTCAAGCTAGCTAGGCCTTTGCAACTCACACAAACTTCACAGTGTTAGCACTAACCACTATAGGGTTTTAAGCTACTTAAAGAGTACTATCAACTTAGCTGGGTGTTTGCACAAGGGAAAAGAGCACACAAAATGCTGATTAGGGCTCATAATTATAGGGGAAAAATTTATGATGACTAGGATATCCTGCCTCCACCCTATCACGTAACTCTGCCTGCCTACCTAAACAAATAAAGTGTCGTATGATTTACACTCCTTAATGTTAATTAACCTTCTTTTCACGTTTCCTTTCAAACTCAAGTAAGTGTTTTAAAACATGTAAAAATGTTCATTTTTAGTATCTCTAAAAGAGCAAACCAAGTGAAACAACTCTTTGTAATCTAAACTGTGACATTAGGAAAAATGTATCAAGGATTTAAAATGCTATAGTAGCCAGAGAATTGTTGAATATTCAACAATATGTGTTTTAAAGGTACAAACTAATACTTTATATAAACTGTGCTGCAATATCCACAAGACATCTTATCCAATAAATACAATGAAAAGCATGTGTATGGGTGTGTGTGAGAAAGAGATAGGGAGTTAATTATAAAAAAATGCAGTTCTTCAATTATATTTTAACTTATGTGAATTCAGCAATACTTAACATGCTTACATCAGTCTAAAAAATTATTAATTGGTCTGATTTAAGAGCAGAGATTCCCATGCTGGCTGTGTTGTGAAGAGTCCACCTAAAGAAAGGAAACAATTACTTTCAAATGAAATTTTGGGGGTGAGTGTTGATAAAGAAGTTTCCTTGCATTATATTCATTGTGTTTCTGGCTTCATTACCGGCTGCCTCAAAAGCCAGAAAATATATAGTGATTTTTAGAAGCAGGCTGAAGAGCCAGGTTCTTTGCAACATGACATTATGCTTCAAAAGTTTATCAAAATTGTTTCTTTGGTAACTATTGACAACATAGGCCTGGGACGTGTGTCTACCAAAATATCACACACTTTTATTGATACTAGTGAGTTGGTAGTCACTTCTTTGTAAAATAACATTTATGCTGGGGAGCAACTAACTAAGATACCACTTATTCCTACATAATAGAGGAAGAAATTCCTCAGAAGCCTTATGAAATTTTCATTTGAATAAACATGTTTGTGTCTCTAATATAAAGTAGTCATGTGAAAAGGTTACAGTCAGAAGCAAATAAATTAATTGAAACAATCTAACCCTGGCTAGAGATTTTACTGTTCTCTCCACAATTATTCTGGTGGCTTGTTACACAGGCCGTTAGTGGGTAGAGAAGACGTGTCAGGTTCAACTCTCCCCACCATCAAATTTAGACTTTACAGTATCATGGTTTCCCAACTACTGTCTGGATGTAAAAGAAAGGAAGGTATTTTCAGCATCTACTCAAGTGCAAGATACTGACAGATTTCACTACTCGGCAGATTAATATCACATGATACTCATCGCGAGAATCCTGATGTCCTGACAAAAAGACCATCTTTCACTCAGCACTTCTTAGCCTTCAGACTTATTGGCATGAACAGCAGCATATTTTAATAAACATTTCAAACAGAAGTGATGGTAGTTCTCAGATACAGCAGACAAAGATTTATATCTTTACAAGCTCCAGTTCAGTTTCAGGCTGTCCAAAACCACCCAGCTATAACTGCTGTAATGACTTCACATTACATTAATCTTGAATTCCAGTAAGAAACTCTAGCTAGCCCACAAATGACTGTTTCAGGAATAGAGAAAGCTTCTGTGAACCTTTTAATCCAGTAATATGCTGGCTTCATTTTTATATTTGGAGACAGTTTAAGCTACCGATCAGAGGCTATTAAATTTAGATCCAGTTTCTGATGCTAAAATTTCAAATCAAAACCTTATATTTATCATCTAATGGAAACTGTATTTTGAACATTCCAGTCTTTTTTTCTCATTTGAAAAAACAAATTATCCTAGAAATCCATGCAGCTTCATCAGTGCAAAATGAGAGAAGATCAACTTTTCTATGTCTCAAGAAACAGTTAACTTTATTGTATTTCAGAACAGGACAGCAATGACTTTCTGGATATGGTGTAAGAATCAATCTTCTTACACTTCCCATGCAGTATCTCTAACATTGTTATATATTTTGGTGAAATACCCAAAGAGCAATATAGCATTGTATGAAATATTTTGTACTATTACACTAATAAGTTTTTGGTATCCTATCTAACCAAGAAAGAGATAATTTAGATGAATATCAAAACATGGCTGCTACTACATAACTTGGAAAGATGGCTGATTACAATCGTCTTGTGCACATACCAAAACTAATTACTGGATTGAACATTTAAGGAAACAACTACTGTACATTGTTCAAGTAGAAATAAGACTTAGCTGTTCCTGTGTTTTGATCTTTATTGGTATCCAAGTTGTCACAATCAGAACACTGCCAAAGCATTCAATACTGGCAGTACAGCCTAATCAAAGGCATAGTGTGAATAAAACATTAAAACAGATTAAAATTAATTAATTGGTGAAATTAAAGCTTCTTTCCAATAGGAATATAGTTGTTTAAGGTCTGGTGATGTGATTATCTTGATTGTCTTTCTGGCCTCATTTCAACAATTTATTATCTCAGTTTCAGATGAAATAAATCTGAAGGGGAATAGACATCCGCCTTAACTTTTATTGAATGCTATGCCAAAACAAACTAAGACTTTCATTTACGTACCATATGATTTGATAAAACAGGTTGCAATTACTGCGCAAAATATGCCATCGTTCTCGCTCATTAAATTCAGGCAATAATTGTTCCTTTTCATAAATCCACAGACTCTTTTCCTCCCCTGTGAATTTGCTTCCTAATCATTCATTCATTAGTGAAAATACAATTGCTGTAGAAGTCACTGTTTCTGAAAACCTCTAATTTAGCACATATTAGGCTTTTCGTTTTACAAAAGGGGGAGGAAGATTTTAACTTTTTAGAGGTTTAAAATAAAACTAGTTACAGAACAGTTACATTTTACAGGACTATAATATAGACAGCTAATTATTAAAAAAAATACCTTTTTGAAAACAACAGTACAAAACCATTTAATTTAGATATAATCTTGAAGGTCTAGTCAAGTAAATGTTGTTTTAAGGTCAAGGTGCTGAATATGACTATGACACTTAGATTATACTTGGAACAATCCACGAAAACAAGTGTCTGAGTGGCATGGTTTTCTGCAACTTTACTAATAAAGCAACCATAAAAATGAAGTTGTAGAAAGTCTTACTTTAAAGTACACAAGAAGTACCTTCTCATCTACCTATCTGTTGATGCAAAAGGAGAATCCAGTAAAAATAATGCTTTATTTCTATTATTCAATCTAAACAATGAATTTTGACTACATTCCCCCTTTGAAAAATAGATTCTTACCTAAGAATGCTAAGAACTTTAAAGGATTTTATCCTTAAGAAAATTGGCCTGATAGACAGTATGTTTCCTGGTTTCCTGATATCATACAATCCTTATTGCTTATATCCAGACCATTATTCTGTCTGAAGCCTTACACCAGTCTTAACAAGCATTGCTGTCATGGCTAGATAAATAACACAATGCCAGTAGACAGCAAGCCACTCTTCTGTTTCCACCACTATGATACAACAAACATTTTTTGAAAAAGTTTTCTTATAGACTCTTTGTATTAATCACTGTTTTTCAAATCTTCAACTTGTATTGAACAATGAACACCATCAACAAATCTTTGTTGGTTTTACAGACGGGCATCATTTTAGCTTGTGTTCTGCTCGCTATCAACAAGAAAGATCAGGTGAAAACATTGAAACTAAGACTGAAGTAACTGAAATTAGTGGAAGGAAGCTGGAAGAAGCAGCCCTGTTTAGTCAATATAACATTCTTCAAATACATAAAAGCAAATGTCTTTGAGATGTCATAAAAATTTGTATTGCCACTAGGGTGATCAAATAAATTGTAATATCATTTTACAGAAGGGTGTAAAGAAGAGATTAGTCAACAAGACTTCAGTTTCACAAAGAAGATTTCTAGATGTAACAACAGCAAACAAATGGCACAAGTTGTCTAGTGATCTTAAATATTCATTAGGAAAGACAAACATGAAAATGATACTGCTTTGGAGTAAGAGAATAAACTAGAAAACTGTTGACATGCTTTGAAGGCATCTTATCTATGTCTTCTGTTACATAAAAATTCACAGAATTCATAGAATAAAATCATAGAACAGTTTGGGTTGGAAAGGACCTTTAAAGGTCATCTAGTACAACTCCCCTTCAGTGATCAGGGACATCTTCAACCAGATCAGGTTGCTCAGAGCCCTGTCCAACCTGACTTTGAATGTTTCCAGAGATGAGGCACCTACCACCTCTCTGGGCAACCTGTGTCAGTGTTTCACCACCCTCATTATAAAAAAATTTCTTCCTTATATCGAGTCTAAATCTACCCTCTTTTAGTTTAAAACCATTACCCGTTTTTCCTATTGCAACAAGCCCTGCTAAAAAGTTCGCCACCATCTTCCTTATTGTCGTGGTTTGACCCCAGCCAGCGACTAAGCACCGCACAGCCGCTCACTTGCTTACCTCACAGTAGATGGGGGAGAGAATTGAAAGAGTAAAAGTGAGAAAACTTACGGATTGAGATAAAGACAATTTAATAGCTGAAGCAAAAGCCGTGTGTGCAAGCAGAGCAAAAGAAGGAAATCATTCACACCTTCCCATCCGCAGGCAGGTGTTCAGACGTCCCCATAAAAGCAGGGCTCCATCATGTGTAATGGCTACTTGGGAAGACAAACGCTATAACTCTGAACATCCCCACCTCCCTTCTGCTTCCCCCAGCTTTATTTTTGCTGAGCATGACATCATATGTTATGAATTATCCCTTTGTTCAGTTGGGTTCAGCTGTC
>NW_010554237.1:50651-58763 GCF_000687285.1 Phaethon lepturus | reverse complement strand
GCAGTTGTGCAGCCATCTCCAGGGAAGCAGGGCTCCATCATGCGTAACGGTTACTTGGGAAGACAAACGCTATAACTCTGAACATCCCCCCCTCCCTTCTGCTTCCCCCAGCTTTATTTTTGCTGAGCATGACATCATATGTTATGAATTATCCCTTTGTTCAGTTGGGTTCAGCTGTCCCAGATGTATTCCCTCCAAATTTCTTGTGCACCCCCAGCCTACTTGCTGGTTGGGTGGAGTGAGAAGCAGAAAAGACCTTGACTCTGCATAAGCACGGCTCAACAGTAACGAAAACATCCATATTATCAACACTGTTTTCAGCATAAATCCAAAACACAGCCACATGCTAGCTACTGTGAAGAAAATTAACTCTATCCCAGCCACAACCAGACCACTTATAAGCCCCCTTTAAGTACTGGAGAGCTGCAATAAGGTCTCCCCAGAGCCTTCTCTTCTCCAGACTGAAGAACCCCAACTCTCTCAGCCTGTCCTCACAGGAGAGGTGCTCCATCCCTCTGATCAGCTTTATGGCCCTCCTCTGGACCCTCTCCAACAGGTCCATGTCTTTCCTGTGCTGAGGGCTCCAGAGCTGGACACAGGACTCCAAGTGGGGTCTCACCAGAGTGGAGTAGCAGGGAAGAATCACCTCCCTCGACCTGCTGGCCACACTGCTTTGGATGCAGCCCAGTTTATGGTTGGCTTTCTGGGCTGCGAGCGCACAATGCTGGCTCATGTCCAGCTTTTCACGCACCAGTACCCCCAAGTCCTTCTTGGCAGGGTGTGAAATGGACAAACTGGAACACCCCTTATGGTCCTTTCTATTAGCTTTAGGGACCAATCAATGACTTGTCTGTTATGTCCCAATGGGAGAGAATTAATGAAAAAGACCAGTTGATTGTAGATACTGTTTTGTTCTACTCCAAGTGTATCTCATTGCTCTTAGCTGTATACACAGGTGCAATTATGGATACAATCTACAAAAGCAATTATAAGAGAAGGTGAAGAACGCATTTTACCCACTGAGATTTGACAGATAATTTGGGATAACACAACTGAATTCGAAAGAGAATTCCAGTTGTGGTGGTATTTAATTTCACTTTTCACCCTCTCACCCAAAAAGCCAGTTTTCATATTAACAATATGTAATGCATCTTACAATGCTTACTATACATCCCATCATAACCTTAGGGTTGAATCACAGAGAAACTGTACATTATCCAATAGAACATTAAGTATGGGCTCAACAGAAAGGGGATAAATGTCAAACAATTGATGTAGGTGCAGGTATTGTGTGAGAACAAGAAGGGTCTGTGAAAATACTACCATTGAAGCTCTCCCCTTCACCCCCCAGCCTGTACTGATACTGGGGGTTGCCCTGACCCAGGTGCAGGACCCTGTGCTTGGCCTTGTTGTACCTCATGAAGTTCAAACAGGCCCAGTCCTCAAGTTTGTCCTGGTCCCTCTGGGTGGCATCCCGTCCCTCAGGTGTGTCAACTGCACCATTCATCTTGGTGTCATCTGTAAACTTGCTGAGGGTGCACTTGATCCCACTGTCTATGTCATTGATGAAGATATTAAAGAGTACTGGTCCCAATATGAACCTCTGAGGGAGACCACTATCACCAATCCCCATCTGGGCATTGAGCCATTGACCGCTACCCCCTGAATGGGACCATCCAACCAGTTCCTCATCCACCCAACAGTCCACCCATCAAATCCATCTTTCTCCAATTCAGAGAGAAGGATGTTGTGGGGGACTGTGTCACAAGCCTTACAGAAGCCCAGATAGACGACATCTGTAGCTCTACCCTTGTCCACTGATGTCTCTCCATCATAGAAGACCTCTAGTTTGGTCAAGCAGGATTTGCCCTTGGCAAAGCCATGCTGGCTGTCTCGAATCACTTCCCTGTCCTCCATGTGCCTTAGCATAGCTTCTAGGATGATCTGTTCCATGATCTGCCCAGGCACAGAGGGGAGGCTGATGGTTTCTAGGATGATCTGTTCCATGATCTGCCCAGACACAGAGGGGAGGCTGATGGCTCGGTAGTTCCCAGGGTTTTTCTTTCTACCCTTTTTAAAAAGGAGTGCATTGTTTCCCTTTTTCCAGTCTCCAGGGACTTCACCTGACTGCCAGGCCTTTTCAAACATCATGGAGACTGGCTTGGCAACTACATCAGTCAATTCCCTCAGGACTCTGGGATACATCTTGTCAGGTCCCATAGACTTTTGTATGTTCAGGTTCCTCAGGTGGTCTCGAACCTGATCTTCTCTTACAGTGGGAGGGATTTTGCTCCTCCAGTCCATCTGCTTGAGAGGTGTGGGAAGAAACACTGCCACTGAAGACTGAGGCAAAGAAGTCACTCAGTACCTCAGCCTACTCCTCATCTGTTGTTACCAGTTTGCCAGTCTTGCTCATCAGGGGGGTACGCTTCCTTTGACCTTCCTTTTCTGGCTGACATACCTGTAGAAGCCCTTCTTATTATTCTTTGCATCCCTTACCAAGTTCAACTCCAGCCACACTGTGGCCTTCCTGATCCCATCCCTACACAACTAGGCAGCATGTCTATAATATCTGTCTCCGCTTCTACTGCCTGTGCATTTCCTTCTTACCCTTTAGTTTGCCCAGCAGGTCTCAACTCAGCCATGCTGGTCTCTTGCCTTCCTTGCCCGATTTCTTACACCTGGGCATCAAGAGCTCTTGTGCTCTATGGGAAACATCCTTAAAAGATCTGCCAGCTCTGTTCTACTTATCTCTGAGGGCAGTTTCCCAGGGCATCCTACTGACTAACTCCCTGAAGAGCTGGAAGTTTGCTTTCCTAAAATTCAGGGTCCTGACTTGACTCTTCACCTGGCCCCTACTCCTCAGGACTGTGAACTCCACCAGTGCATGATCACTGCAGCCCAGGCTGCCTCCATTCTTGATATCACCAATTAGCTTACGTGCATTGGTGACCAACAGGTCCAGTATGGCATCCCCTCTGGTAGGATGTCTATCACCCGGCACAGGAATTTGTCCTCCATGCACTCCAGGAGTCTCCTGGATTGCCTGCAGCTCGCTGTGCTACTTTTCCAGCAGATGCGGGGGTAGTTGAAGCACCCCAACAAGACAAGAGCCTGCGAGTGCAATGCCTCCTGTAGCTAAAGTAAGAAGGCTTCGTCAATAGACTCCCCTTGGTCACGTGGCTTGTAGTAGACACCAACCACAAGGTTCTCTTTGTTGCCTCAGTCTTCTTACCCATAAGCTCTAAAATTCTTACCCATAAGCTTTCAACCTGCTCATAGCTATTCCTTAAAAAAAAAGAACTGCTTCTGACTCAGTTGCAAGAAGCAGATAAACATAAGGTGTACTGGTCACCAAGAAATGAATGAACTTTACTTCTGTATAGGTTACTTGGCTTCACCCATCAATGTCTATTTCTCAACTTCGTTTTCTAGATTTGTCATGTGTCCGTTTGTACCATTTCTGAAACATAAACTCCAAAGAGCAATCCAATTTCCTGAGAGGAGCTCTAAGTCTCTGGCAGCATTTAACTATATCTTCTTTTACCTTCTAGAGAAGCTGGTCATATAGGAAAAAAAAAAAAATTCAAAGTATCTGCTCTCTGTATAGACTCCTGTTACTAATATACGACTTTTCCTCCCCCTCAATGATCAGACAAGGTTTGAGACATCACTCATATTTTTTATCAATTTACTTCCATTAATTCAATCACACTAATTTTCACTGACTAAAATGGCAAAATTCAAACCAAATGTTTTATTTTACGACTATTAATTGCTGACTGGAAACTTAAACAAGCATTAAAACCAATACAACAAAACCTCCTATTATGTCAATATTTCAACACTGCAATTGCAAGGCTGGGGGCGGGGGGAATGTTATATGGATGTGAAATTATTCGAAGTCTAATATTACAAGTCAAGAAAAATTAAAGTAAAATTTACACTGAGAAGAAGTCTAAGTACATAAAGGAAAGAAATACACACTAAGGAATTAAAATAACTTCTGGATCATAATCATACAGTTGTTCTATACTGCATTTACATTACAGTGTTCTTTTAATTCAGTTTCTATTTTCTATAGATATTTTCATCTTTTTCTTTTACTTTGTTCAAGTGAAAGATCTTAGTTGTCCCTACATTTAACAGAATATATCATAAACCAATTTAACAAAGTCAAAAAGAAATTAAAAACAGCATTTGAATCGTACACAAAACTATATCCAATAGTAGCTCTAATATATTGATCTTTATAAACCTATATGTCATTAAAAGAATAAGTCCCTTCATATTCCAGAATAAGAACCAGAGGTATACACAAGCTAAATTACTTCCAGTGGCAGAACACAGAACACTTCCAAACAGAACTCGGAATGGAGTTGCTTACATCTAGTTTACTTTATTGTACAATTTACATAAATCGACTGATTTTTATAATGATTATCCTCTTTCTTTTATAGTAAGTACATCAGTTAAGCATCTATATTATCAATAAGTCATTAAGATTAATCTAATTGAAAATATTATATGTTAGAAAAGACTATCCAAGTATTTCCACAGGTTTATATGGATCAGAAATTCAGAAAAAAAAAATCATCACGTCATCTACAAGAGCAGGCTTCTGTGTTGACTCCTATTTGCCATAACACTCAGTATCATGTTTCATAAGAAAATATTAAGATTAAAACACATTAACTCTTGAGATTAAAGAAGTGTTACATCTCTTAATTTTCCTTAGACTACCATAGTTAACTAAGTGTGGGTTTGGATGCACTGACTAGAAACAAAAGGTTTCATTCAAGGTTTATTAAATTCAGTGGCAAACTGTTCTTGGATCGCCAATATAGATATTAGGACTCATTCCAAGATCCTCTTCCAAGATTTAAAATGAAGACTTCAATTTTCTGTCAGTATCCTTACCCTTCATGGCACCACAGATGGCTTTAAAGTATCATTTACAAGATGAAACATGGAACATCTGTTGAAAACACTTTGGGGACATGAAAGAAAACAAATTTCTTCAAGGTTTTGTTTTTAATATAGAACAGGTTACCTAAAAAAAAAAATGAAGGATTTTCATAGGACCAAACTATACATTTTTCCCATGTTCAATCCATGTTTTTTTCATTAAATCCATGTTTGGTATTGTAATTTGTCTTTAAACAGTGCTTACAGAGATAACATTAAAAGTTGCCATGTAACAAATGAGATTTCCTCTCATTGTGAAGAAGAAAACACTCCCTCTTAGTCACAGTTAGTGGAGAAGAGGGGGGAACACAGTTACAAGACTGTTTCTTTATTTAGTTACGGTTGACAAATTAGACCGCATCCACATTCATCAAGTATTTCAAGCAAGTTCCTTTCTTAAATTGTTTCAAGTGCTTCATTTTTTGATTATAGCTTTAATTACAAGAGAGGCAGATTAACACTGAAAATTAATTGCAGCACTGAGTTGAAAGCTCTGCTTTAAGAGAATTCCAACTTTTCAAAAATTAACACAGCTTTTTTACTCTGAAAATTAAAATACTCTGACAATACAGAATTATATTAATTTAGAAATATACTTTTAAGACTATGTATACTCCTAAAAGTTCACGTAGAAAAGATACTATTTTAATAGCTTGCACAATATTTAGATATTCCAAACAGAAGCCCCCATCATAGTCTATGTTACAAATATCAGCACTAGAATGTTTCACTGGTTGAAGGCAATTTACAACGTAATATTGGTTTAACTCACAAAAAGCAAGTTCAACTTCAAAAAGAGTTTTCTGTTCTTTTCACCATACAAGTCCAAATTTTCATAAGGATAAAAGAAGAATGTAAATCTCATGAGACAGCAGCAAAATGACATTTAGCTGTAACTGTTAACTTAAAAAATACAGTATTTGACAGAATTATACTAACAAGATTTTGGAAAAAAAAAGTTCAGTGTTTACACTCTTGCTGGAACTCATAACATCAAGTTCAATTCTAACTCAAGAAATATTGATCTGTGTTCTGAATGTTCTCATTACCACACACAATCACCAGAGATTGTATAGGGAAAATACATACTGTTCAATGGAAATGTTCTCATATACCATCTCTTGTTATTTCCTCACTTATCTGAGCATTAAACTACCTGCACCTAATTTCAGGGGTAAATGACCTGTGTCCCCTTCCTCTTAAGAAAACTCACACGTACTCAATACTATTTTCTCTCAGCTTGTCTGTCTGACTACCATAACTCACCTCAAAGCAATTACTCCCAGCCTGCTCTTAAATTGCAATTTGCAAACTCATCTTCGGTTATCAATAAAGACTTTTGTGTGAATTTTTGCAATTTGCAAACTCATCTTCGGTTATCAATAAAGACTTTTGTGTGAAAAAGAGGGAAAAAAAAAAAGTAATTTTTATCAGTTGGACTCATAAAAGCAGCAGCTTCTTTAAGCTCTTTTAATTCACATGATTATGAAGTTTTACAATTTCATCATATTCCTTTGTAAAACAGTCTACCAACATTTTCTTGGCATGTTACAGAAGGGAAGCAACTTTTTTTTATTAAACCAACTGTCTTTACATTCCTGTGACTAATTCACTTTTTGGCTTTCATATGGAAATCGTTTGTGCTGTATATTTTGGCCAGTAATGGGCTGAAAGGCAGTACTACCAAAAGATGCAAAAAATCACTTGTCTGATGGCCCAGCAGAGAAAGAAAAAAGGATCACATGCCACTTGTATTTCACTCCGAGATAAGTCAATACTTTTAAAGCTTCTCCTGACTCCTGCCAGGACTCCACTTTGAAGGATCAGGTTTGATTTCTGGAGTACCATTAAGGAAAAGCCAAGCCCTGGGTAAAGGCAAAGAGGGCTATAAACCTTATGGAGGGCAGGCCACTCTGGGAAGTGGCCACCTTTGGTCATATTGTACTACCACAACACCAGATATCAAACAAGAAAATGCTACTGTGAGTCATTTTTAAATCTCCATTGTCCTATAATTTCTGCTGGAGGAACAACGTCAGCACAGAGGAGTCCAGGTATCAAATAGAATAGAGCAGAATTATGTTGTTATGCCCATAAAACTCCTACCTAGCTATAAGCCTAACCTAAACCCTCTTCAATTTGATTAAAAGAATTTTATTTACTCTTCTGTAAGCCCCATTACTGGAATTATGGAAGCAGTGCCAATTCTTTGGGTCATTTTTTTAAAAGTGAATAAAATATAGACATAAAAGAAACAAATAGTTCTGAGTAGAAAACCCTCACAGGATTAATAAAATTATTAGTAATAGGCTCATTAATGAATCCCAACTTATTTGCAGACCTTTAAGTAACATGCTACACTGGTATCTCATTTTGTACTGGTGGACCACTTCAGAGATTTCCCAACATGCTTTCTCATTGTGATCTCTCACAGAGCCTACAGAATACTATGCACTCTTGTGAATAGTTAAACTTGAATGCATTCCAAGCTAAAAATAATGTTTTTTCCTCTTATAGGAAAAGCCAGAATGCTGTTAATACCTCCAACAGTCAGGCAAGCCAGGCTGCTAGAATCTGTTTAAATAATTTCATAGCAAATTATTAAAGTTAAATGAAATTGAATCCTTTCTAAATGGCAGTGTCTCTCACATTAACCAAACAAATTATTACATGATATTCACTGAACAACATGAAACCCGAAAACCTTTCGGAATATTCTTGGATACAAGAATGTCATATTAGGTTATCACACTGACAGCTAGTTTGCATTCAGTTTCTCATTTGGAGGTTGTCTTTTGTCATTGTATGACAAAATAAAAATGAACCCTCAAGCTTTCCCAACAATATCATGAAGAGTCTGACACCTTTATCATTGTAAAGTTTTAACCAAATCAGACAACGGCATGCGGATTTGCTTTGGTTTATGATAGATAACTAGTATTTGAAGGACCTCGTATTCATGAAGAATATAAAGTGAATGAACAGGGAAGTAAACTTAGAATCATAAAATAGTTTGGGTTGGAAGGGAGTTTTCAAGGTCATCTAGTCCAACCCCCCTGCAATCAGCAGGGACATCTTCACCTAGAACAGGTTGCTCAGAGCCCCGTCCAACCTGACCTTGAGTGTTGCCAGGGATGGGGCATC
>NW_010554237.1:40218-50569 GCF_000687285.1 Phaethon lepturus | reverse complement strand
ATCTGCCCTTTTGTAGTTTAAAATCATTATCCCTTGTCCTATGGCAACAGGCCCTGCTAAAAAGTCTGTCCCCATCTTTCTTATAAGCCCCCTTGAAGTACTGGAAGGCTGCAATAAGGTCTCCCTGGAGCCTTCTCTTCTCCAGGCTGAAGAACCCCAACTCTCTCAGCCTGTCCTCACAGGAGAGGTGTTCCATCCCTCTGATCAGCTTTGTGGCCCTCCTCTGGACCCTCTCCAACAGGTCCATGTCTTTCCTGTGCTGAGGGCTCCAGAGCTGGACACAGGACTCCAAGTGGGGTCTCACCAGAGTGGAGTAGCAGGGAAGAATCACCTCCCTCGACCTGCTGGCCACTCTGCTTTGGATGCAGCCCAGTTTACGGTTGGCCTTCTGGGCTGCAAGCGCACAATGCTGGCTCATGTCCAGCTTTTCACCCACCAGTACCACCAAGTCCTTCTTGGTAGGGGTGGTCTCCATCCCTTCATCCTCCAGCCTGTACTGATACTGGGGGTTGCCCTGACCCAGGTGCAGGACCCTGTGCTTGGCCTTCTTGAACCTCATGAATATGTCATGTGAGGACTGAAAATATCTGAAGCAAAGTTTCTAATTCACCTGTACCTCTTGCCACCATCTGTACCTGAACAATGAATTTGATCTAAGTCCAGTTGTTAAAGACAATGCACTGACTACAAAGCTCCAAAAATATAACACATGAAACCTTTCATCAGTTTTGAAAGATATGAACTGCATTTCTGCAAGTGCAGCAATACAAGTTTCAGTGATATTTTTGCAACAGCTCTGCTTTAGTTCCCTGCAGAACAGGATTACATCTAATCTACATCTGTCATTTCTAAACCAGCTAAATGACTTTTTTTTTTTTTTTTTACAGTATGCTGGTAAAATTGTGCAAATGAGACTCAATGATACTAAGGTAGAACTTGATAGAGAAAAAAAAGTGTATATTTTTATGGGTACCAAAAACATCCAGTCCGTTAGACATCGCAGTTTTCCACCTTTAGTAGTGTTTCACTCAGCTTATTTCACTTGAGAGAATTCAGCTATTGTTATTGCCCTAAATATACACACACCACAGCGCTTTCAGCATAAGGTCAAGAAACTGATTATCCTTAAATGAGTTTGGCTATCAGGAATAGTCACAATAGCAGATACCAGAAACTGCACGGCATTCATGTCAGTCTAAACCTTCCTTTACTAATCTTTCTTTAACAATCCTTCAGTCCAGGAAGAGTGACCAGTTCTTTAGTTTTTTCTTTACTTTCTTGTGCTCGTGTTCGTCTTTTTTTTCCATACACAGGAGCGAGGCCAGAATGACCAAAAATAAAGACTTCAGGATCAAAAGGTCAATCTCACAGTTCTAATGTAATTCCCATTAAAGAAGCTGTAACTTCTAACATGCATATTGATGGCACAAACAGGCTGTAAATGCAATGTGCCCCTTACTTGTATGACAAACAAAAAATGACAAAAACAGCTTTCATGGCTATATTTCCTTCAACAGGTCTGAAAAATACATTCCACCTCAAGTACCTGTGTGGAATATCACCGTAGAGTTGTTTTTCATAATTCTCTAACAATTTTAATATTGTCAGAGAAAGTTTTTCTAATGAAATCAAATGATCATATTAAGCTATTTCATATGCTCCACCTAATATGCAAAGTACACTGAAGACAACACTGTGTACATTTTTATGTGCCTAAGTTTTTTTAGTCATCTATTATTTCTAGCAACCAAAAAGAACCCCTTCAACGCTTTCATCGATTGGGAAGCCTGTTGTTTACTTTGGAATCAGATTCAAAAGACATCACTTGGCACATAACCCGTGACAAGCACCGGCTAATCCGTCAATGTGACAACACAAATGGAATTGAAACCCTACTGTCTTCACCACTGCAGTATGAAACCTGCAGGTTAGAACCAGAGGATGTTCCATTACACTTTTTGTGTATGAGTTAAATATAATGAGAGGCTGCATCTGACTTAAGATTAAAGGAGTGGGCAGAAATGAAAGCACATTTCTAAACCTTGGGAAGTTAACAATTTTCCTTTAAATTGGATCACAAAGTTGTATAGGTACACAATAATAAGGTTTTACATGGTCAAGTTTTTGATTACTTAGCACAAAATGTATTCTACTGGAGTCTAGTAGAAAAAAAATACAAAGGGAATATATGACATTAAATCACACACAATTGCCAGGGAACCTTGTTCTAAAATTTGTGGAAGTCTTTTGCACTACGTCACTTATAAATATGCTTCATGGTATAGATCTTTGCACACTTTTAACTTTTGATATAGGAAGATCTAGGGAAAAAAAAAATGTAATTGGGGAAAATCCAGCAAATTTTTTAATCAGGAAATGAAGTCAATATCTAGTAAAGGAAACAACACAGCGAGAGAGAAAGGAGCAAGACAATCAATAAAAAATAAATCAGTGTACAAACAGAAACATAAGAACCAACAGATGAGTAATTTTTCAGATTTTAATTAATTTTCTATAGTCCCTCAAGTATTACTTGAAGTAGTAATAATATTCCTACATTACTTATCTTTTCTCCAGCTGAAAACTAAAAGGTTTTTTTTTTCTAGAGTACATAAATTCACCAGCTGAGCTTCGTGTTCTCCAGTTGCGGAACTGTAAAAATCCCTGTGTTCCAGAATGTGTGCCCTAAACTGGAAAAAATAAAGTAACAGACAAGATGGAGACCCTTTTTTTAATAACATGTAAAAATGCATTTTTTTTACTATAATCCTGATCTTCATCTTTTAATATCCATTTATATACCAATATTGAATGCATTCAGATATTTTTGCCTGTGTACAAATAACTGTGAACAATGCGGAACCAGTAACTTTTTTTAACCAAATATCATTAGATTGGGTCTTCTAGCACATCTAGCCCGTTTATACCTACAATGCATGTATAGATGTGCAGTTATGTCAAATATGAAAGCAAGCACGTGTTCTATCAGTACCTCAAACCTGCAAATTTGGGAAATCTAAAGACTATTGCAAGATTTTCTAATTCCTAGAGCTAAACCACAGCAAAGTGCATCTTTCCAGCTTTTAGTAGATAAAAATCTACCACGTCAGCATTTTTCTGAGAATACCTCATTTCTATCTACAAATTGTTTGGATTTCCCTCTCCTCTTCCTTCAACTTTGTTAAATATTTTTTCTTTACAATAATTTTCTCAGATTGTACTGCTTTCTAATGCCGATAGTTAAACAGGCTATTTCAATGGAAAGGTATCTGGTTAAGTTATCAGACTTGACAAATTCTCACTCGTTCACTTCTTCTCTGCTACTTCCTCAGCTTTACCAGCGTAACCATTTGTGCATCTGATCTCTAACACATAACCATTAGGCGATCTGGTTAAAAAGACCTACAATAATGCAAGGAGGGGTAGAACACGGTCAAGAGCAATCAGAGAAGGGAGAAAAACCCATGACTGAAGACAACCTACACAAACTTATCCCCTGGTGGGGAATCCAATTAAATCTCAGATTTAGTAAGGATTATAAACCTGATTCTAAACCAGATAATATCTGTTAAACACTGAAACTGCAAACTTTATTTCTCTTATCACAACAACCGATTGCAATGCACGTGGAAATTGTCTTCTGGGTGAGGGTATAATCATTTGCACTCAAATATTTTCTTTCACATTTATTCTACTGAATAAGAAAAATCTTAAATATAATTGAAAAACAATCATTCATAATATTTTGCTTCAAAAAGTGACTAGAACAATGCCATAAAGAGTAACCAAACCTCAGTCTCAGAGAACACTTGACATTGCTCAGGGTATCATAAAAATTATCAACATTAGAAATATACAAGAAAGAAGCAAGAGAACAGAAACAGCATATTGGTATACTTACTAAATCAGTGAAATTTAAATATTTTGTATCCTTAATGCTTAACATTTTCTAATTTTTGCCAAGCTACAGAACTCTCTTTATATCATACAAGAGTTAACAGCTGTAGACCACACCAGAGAAGAAAATAAAAAAGGATATGGTTTTTTGTAGATAGCTCTTTAGTCTTTAGGAGAATGCTACACATTTTAAAGTGAAAAAAGAACTACGTGGAAACTTCCTCCTCCCAGTCACAGGAAAGAAAAGGCATTTTATATCGCATTCTTTATGTAATTCAGGTGTCTAAGTCCAGCTGAACTGAATATGACTGCAGACCATTTCACACAATGAATAATCTGAAGTATACCAGCTAAATGTACCACTTGATGAAAAGCCTGAGTGAAGCTTTGTCTGATGCATGTTTGTCACAGGTGATATTATCCCATTGATTAACTAAATTTTTTTGTAAACAGTAGGAGTTTGATAAAGACAGAATAAGCATATCACCTCTGCCTCTCTTTTTGGTACATTGTCATTATAACAGGTATTTTTTTTCTTTCATTTTTACAAGTTTACTTTTTCTACAAACCCCTGTAAGTTACAGAAATATAGCGCAAGCCCCACTAATTAGTTTTAGGTTTCTGAAATGTTGTTTTTCATGCCTCTCATTCTCACAGATCTATTTACCATTTAATTTGCCCAGCAGTCTATTGAATGTATTCTGTAATCTTATTTTCCCACTCAGAAGTTGACAAAACTCTTCCAGTAGCAGCTACATTTGCAACAACTACGAACATTAGTAGCTGACACTCAACTCCGTACCTTGCCACATATCACTTCAGTACATTTGGTGATATACATACCACAGTGTAGAAGGTCCTGCTCTAACCTGAATTCTTTGGAGGTTCTCCCAAAGGCACTACTTTTGCTAACTTCTACCCTTTTTTCTTACTAAATTACATTTTCCTCTGAGCCCTGCAGCAGACAGATCAGGAACCAAGACTTAATTTGGATTAGTATTTCAAACCTCTCTCTCTTAAAATTACATTGTTTTAAAGCTTGAAAGTGTTTGACTGAATATAATGTAAAAATACAGGCACTATGACTAGCTTTATTGCCCATGTTTGATTTACACTAAATCCAAACCAACTCAGTAGTAGAATTAATCTTGGCTTACATGCATGTATATTCATTAATGAAGAAATAAAGTATACCAAATGTGTATTTCAGTTGCCAATTAACAATTTTCACCTAAACATAATGAAGTTTCTGGGCAGGCCCCCAGTTTGTTCAAAAGCTTTCACTATTTTTGCAGCTGATGCTACTTCTGTCTACCCTAATATAAAGAAATTTCCTGTATCAAGGGATTTCAGATTTGGCACAAGAAAAGAGAGTTTGCATTAGTTTCTATACTTGGGCTCTTTCTCACTCTGTACAAAGTTTATAAATCTATAAATTTTAAGCTGCAATGTAACGTCAAAGTTCTAGCAACCTTACAAAAATGGAATGCACAAGTTTTTAATTGACATATAATATTGTGGTGGGATGACCCCAGCCAGCAGCTAAACTCCCACCCAGTAACTTGCTTACTCCCTCCCAGTGAGATGGGGGAGAGAACTGGAAGGGCAAAAGCAAGAAGTACTCGTGGGTGAAGATACAGTTTAAGAAGTGAAGGAAACCAAAACCAAACAAAAACCCAAGTGATACAAAGGCAGTCACTCACCACCTCCCACCAGCAGACTGATGCCCAGCCAATCCCCAAGCAAAGGCTACCTTGGAGAAACTCTCTGCTGCCAGTTTTATTGCTGAGCATGACGTTATACGGCATGGACTATCTCTTTGGTTAGTTTGGGTCAGCTGTCCCCTCCCAACCTCTTTCCCACCCCCAGCCTACTCCCTGGGGGGACAGAGTGGGAGACAGGGAAGGCCTTGACGCACTGAAAGTGATAAGCGATAGCAAAAATAGCGGTGTTATCGACACTGTTTTGGTCACAAATCTAAAACATAACACCCATATGAGCTGCTATGAAGAAAATTAATTCCATCCCATGAGACCCAGTACAGATACTAAGAACGAACAAAAGGTATGTTTAACCACAACAAGGAATACCGAAGTATGAATTTAGAAAATAGACTGACAGCGTATTTGTCCTAATATTGCTCAAAATTAAGTTACAAGTCTCTTCAAAAAGTATTCCAGTATTGACACACCTACAAGAATAAGGTTCCGTATACAGCCGTTTAAGAAATACAGCCCTTCTGAAGTTAAGACATTTAGTAGGCTCCCCTCAGGCCTTTCCTACAGGCTGGCCTAGGAGCTTATTGTTTGGGCTTTGCTAATAGGAAAATCAGTTAGAATGGCAGTTACAGCTGGGATGCAAATGAATCAAGTCCTAACATAAAGCTACTCTGGTGGAATGTTTAATCTAAATCAGTCATAGAATTAGTTCACTTTGTTTCAAAGGACATTTGTATACTTCATCAAAGGAAGTGCTTAGAATGTACAATCATTTTTATTTTAACATTTAATGCCTATAAAAAGTAAATGACTGGCAGCAGGAAAAGAGGACACAATACAAACCTCCTGTCCCACCAGTGACCTCTATCATGAGTTACAGCTACTGCCTTCTGCAGATGTCAGAAACAGTTTGTTATTCGTGCTCCTTCATCCCAAAGCAGTGCCCAGATGCGGAATGAAGGGGGAGAACAGGAGCGGCAGTACTACAGGCACTGAAGTCTGTAAACCCCTGAGCCAGCTGAAAGCAGCTAAAATCCAATTCTGTTAAAATCCAAACTGTTCTTCACTTCAACTTAAAACAAAAGTTGGGGCACGAAAATTGCCTTTGTCAAAGCAAGCAAAGCGCAGCTGCATCACAACCAATAAAATTTAAAACAAGGTTTTCTTGAAGGAAAAGGAATTTGTCCATATAACACATTTTCTCAGAAAAAAAGAAAAAATCTTGAAACCGAACTGATTTTGGCTACTAATGCCCTTGACATTACAAGCAACCATTTCTGATCGGCAGTGGGTCAGGTTTCTTCCTGTTTCCTAAATATAACAAAGAACATGTGCAAGCACAGCTGGCTCCTGCCAGAAAAACTGAGCAGGTTCCATGTCAAACGGGGAAAGTAGACGCTGTCTGGAAGGACACAGTAACCTAGCCAAAGCTAATGAAAAAGGCTAATGTACATGCGACCGCCGAACACGTCAGTGCTATCGCTACAACCAGAAAATGGTTACGGAGGAATCTCAAATCCATGCCAGCTAGAGAAACACTGTAAAAATATGGGGGTTTTTTTGGTTTTTTCCTTAGAGTCAAAAACATTTAGAAAGAAAATAACTTGATGTCAGCCTTGAAAACTCTGAGTAATGAATACAGAACTGTGTAATATCTAGATGCTGATGCTTCTCCTTTAAGTAGACCTGCTGTTGTCCTCCATGAGAAGGTTTTGAATTAGATAATTGTGATACGTTTACAGATGCCAAATAAAACTGTAAATTTGAAAGGCGGTACAACATAACACAAACCTCAGAAAACCCAAGAACTCCTTCAGTGGCCACTTGGTTGACCCGAGAATAAAAATAATCTCAAAATTAAAATTTTAGGCAATCCAACCTATTTTAATGCTTTATCCTCACTAGCAAAGTTAACTACTGAAGCACACACTGGAATAGAGTTATAAATATCTCCCTTCAGGCTTTTAACAATACAGAGCTGTAACAATTAAAATACTGAGCCAGAATTGCAAACATGCCTCCTTTCCTGGGTCAACACAAAGGCTTTAACTGTCCTTAAACTGTCTGGAGCAGCTAGCTCCAGAGTCTCTCACATAATTCAGAGATCCCAAAAATATTAAGTTATATAAGTCATTCTGCTAAACAGCTTCAGCTTGCCTCCTATCACCGGGTGCAACCCACAGGAAATGGGAGCGAGACTCCACCGAGGTCAGTAGCAGGACCCCAGTGAGCTGAAACAAAACCAGAATTCCACCATTTCACCCTTTTTCTGTTCCAAAAGTCAGACATGAGAATGTCATTCATCGCTTTTCTGTAGGTTTTTCCACACAATTATCAAATAGTAAAAAAAGCAGAGGGTTTTTTATGTTATTCAAGCGTTTCCTATGATTTTTTCATAACGTACCCATTTAGAGGATGAGACTGTGCCATTCCTGTTTAGCACTAGAAGACTCAGCTTGCTTAAAATTTACAAATGGACATTTATTCACAGGAGTGTGTTGCAGTAGATAATAAGCAAGAGAGTATTTATAGTGTAATAATATAGCCAAAGTATAACAATAATTTATCCAGCCTATGTAAAACTGATCAAAACACAGAAGACTTTAGTTAATCATTCCTCTAGTTAGAGGTGGGAGGGAAGTCAATCTTGCCACATTTGGCTAAAGCTAAATCCATAATTTTAAAAAAACAACTTTTTGGACAGGAAGAGATAACAGAGTAGCATCCAAACAGAAATCAACAATATCAGGGACAAAGATGGGTATAACGGTATAACCAATGCATTTTATTTTCAAACTGGAATGTTTATTGCACTTGGACAGGAAAATCTAAATCTCAACAAGTTCTTACAGCACACTTTTATGGAGCCCTCTAAATAAACAAGCCAACTAACTAAATGATACTGTGGCAGCAGAATATGTGTTTCATTCATCTTCAGCAAGAGGTGTCTGAACCTCCTCTCCTGCTCTATTCCCTTCTTGCTGGAAGGAAGAAGTGAACATCTCAGCCTCCTATTTCTTTACATGGGCTTTCTTGCATGATTTTCTCATCTAGATTTACTTAATTATCACTTAACCTCTTATCAGAAACAGCTCAGTCACTCCTATGCAAGGACAGATTATTTTGCATTTCTTTGCATAGGTGATAGTTCATGTATCTTCAGTGTCGATCATGTTAATCCTGTCCAGTTTGTATGGTATCTTTTGCTTTTTAGAGAAAAATTTCACTGAACTGTAAAAAAAAAAAAAAAAAAAAGAAAAAGAAAAAGAAAAAGAAAAAGAAGGGGGAGCATACATACATATTCTGAACAAATGTATTTGGGAAAGAATTTTAGAATACCATTACTGTAATAACTGATGTAGTAGGCTTTTATTTCATGCTTCTAACAGGTCTAGTAGTGTTGGTCCTTGTTTTACCCATCTTTCACAATTTCTTGCAAACTACCTTACCTTCCCACTTTCAGAAGGCAGACACTTGCACCTAATGCCATGCCATTCCAACTCTTAATTATACAAAAGATAACTTCCTGTAGTTACCAGGCTCAATATAGAGCAGCGAGTCACAAAAATGAATGGTCTCAGTAGTGCTATCCGAAATATTATCAGGTACGCGAAAGATTCCTCAATAGGCAGGCATTTTCAGAAAGAGGTTGTCATCAGACAGGAGTGAATAACAGCTATGAAGCACAATAGGTGATAATTTTCACACAATACTAGTTCTTCTGCCCCCAGCATGTCTTGGCTGGCATCTATGGGAAAAGGAAAGTATTCTTTAACTCCAGGATATCCCAGTGCAACATGGTAATACAAAACACAGTTGCTTCAAACACATTCGGTGCCAAAAAGTGAAAAGGCTTTCAAAGGGTTGCAATGAAAAACCACAGTAGGATTATTTTTTAAATGGGGAAATAAACTGTTCTGTTTTTCTATAGAAATGATGTTGTAATTTTGTTCAACGTTTCTCTTTTTTTCTGTGGCACTGTGGTCCAATAACCCCAGAAGACTGTTCCCATTCTCCTGAACAAAAACTTTTTTAAAAGGGTTTTGTGAGAAAAAGAGAGGGGGTAAAAAGACAGACATCTTTATCCCCAAAAAGGTGAGAACTAGTCTATGCTAGCTGACATCCAGCTGCTCTAATTTTGAATTATGTGTCACTCTGAGCACTGATTTATTAAGGCTAGATTTGTTGCAAGTAGCTGTTCAAGACTGTACTAGGTTTTCTACTTACTTCAAATATAGCCCCAAACATTTACAAGAGCACATAGTCTATACTAATGTTTATTCATCCCCTTTTTACATCATGCCATAATAAAAGTTTTCTGTTGTGGTTTCCAAGGTCATAACATTTTCTGTTAGACTTGCAAAAGCAGGAAAATTCAGATTGTAGCCTAAAAAAACCCAGGACAACTACTTGTTGATTTACATGACTCTTGTATCCAGGATCTTGAGGTAAAAGGGCACAAGCTCAGGCCAAAAGATCATCTGGACAAACACTCTCTTTTTGACAGTGAACAAAATGACTGGGAAGAGTAAATAAATAAAGCAAGCATATAGTGATATTTCCCCTGAATACTCTCCCAATCCCCAGCTAATTTGCAATGTAGTGACTTCCTGAACCGGACGCGTCATCTTTGCCTTTGACAGACTTTTCTCAAGTAAATTTAGTCGGCCTACCCTTCAGCCTATAAAAGTTTTTAAATGATAAAAATCTATAAATAGCTCAAAAGGTGGGTCATG
>NW_010554237.1:3711-40187 GCF_000687285.1 Phaethon lepturus | reverse complement strand
TTCCTGCTGTTTATTTTTTAAGGTTTTTTCCTTAAGCCTTGATGAAGACACAATATGAGAATTTATATATTTAGATCATACGTGTTACTTGTTATTGCAAGTAAGATGCCTTGCTATTAAAAAATATAATTTAATAAAAAGGTTCTAGAATAGCAGTTGCAGATATATTGCCATATTTTAAAAAAAATTACTGCAATTAAGGTGTTGGTTTTCTTTCAGTACCTCTGACTCTTACTCATCAAGTTAGCTTTGGAAAGAGTTCTTCTATGTCTTTCTTTATCCCCCTGCAAAACTTTTGTATGAACACCTCTGTACTTTGAAATAAAGTAATAATCCAAATAACTCAACAGTAAAACACATGCACACATGAATACACTAGAGTTTTGATACAGGGCATAACACACTATAAACATTTTACTCTTTTTTTTCTGTATTGCCTGTTTGCTAAAATTATTGGCTGGCATATACAACTTGTAGGTATGTTCAGTGCATGGCAAACATCACTAATAAGTGCAAAGCACATTACTTTAAGGTGTTTTGTCAGTCAGATAGCAAAACGCTGCTGCCGACGAAAAAGCGATCCTCTTGAATGTCGTCCCCTTTCTAGCCCCTCTCTCTCCCCAGCAGAGCAGAGCTACAAGACCACACCATTCCCCTGCTTCCAGCAATGGAAGAGCTTTTGAAGACAGAACTATCGGCATCATCGAACCAGGCCTCACAGCTAGTATCTAGAAAAAAATCCCAACATTCTTATTCTGTACACTGGACAACATTTCTAAGAACAAAGCACAACCATTGTGAGTAAGAGAAAGAAAGGGGTTGCTTTCACAGTCAAAACTTTTGAAAGGAAAACACAACTGCACCTGCAAGCTTCCTTTACTGCAGCACAAGCATTGCCCTACCCTTTCTTAAGGGCTGCCTAGAAGCCAAAGGTGCAAAATAAGCTGAAACCTTGTGTGTGAGGAATTACTCTGCTGTCATTACTCTGAGTACAATTTATTTTGCCTGGGGCTTTGGTTTTTTTTTCTTTTTTTCTTCAAAAAAAAGGACAAAACTGAGAATCCTGGGTGCTGTTGGTATCCCAACTTGTTTTGGTTCCAGTCAGGCAAAAAAAAAAAACACTGCCCAATTACAAAACACATAGGCAACAGGAAAGGATCCATTTTAAAGTGAGTTGTTGAGAAATTATTATAATGAAGGTATTATTGCAGGAGAGTAGGAGGCCGAGTACAACACAGGCGTGCCCCTCTGTGCTTATGCTATAGGCATGCGCCCTCCAGCATGTGGCTAAATCCTGTACTTTGCCTAAAGGTTTCTTGGCAAACCATTTGCAGTTGGTTCAGATTACTGTGGTCTCAGCAGCCACAAAGGTGCAATTATTTAAAGAGCTCAAAGCTATGCCTAGAGAAGGGAAAAACCTTAAAAAGTCAGGCTAGAACTAAGAAAAAAAATCACATCAGAAGTTGCCAGCATCAGTGTAAATGTATCTGGGGTTCCATGTTCAAAGAAGAGGTCAATTCAGAAAATACTTGATACATTCTTAAACGATTCCTGAGCAATCCAAGCTATAATGAAATTCCATTCGTTCCTAGCAGAATCCTTAAGGAAAGAAATAACACAGCTACCACCTGCCTTCCTGAAATGCAGCAGGATCATGCAAGTCTGAGCTCTCCTACATCAGCAAAGATTAACCAAGTCCAATAAATGTCACATGTTCTAGATCAACATACATAAACACAGGATGCATTTGAAGTCTGGATAGCATTAAGTTTATACCTGCACTTGAGGCTGGTTAATGCTTTTTGCTGCAGCTGCCTTGTAGGATGCTGCATTTCAAAGGCAGCCAGAATTTTAAGAAAAGGTTAGGCTCACTTGTCCTCCCCATGGGTGGTCCTCTTCCTCCTCAGCCTGACACACAGAGCTAACATTCAGTCGGTGTGTGATTTCATTCTCCCTCCTCTCCCCCTCCCTGGACTTTTTTCTTTTTTTCCTTCTTCTCCTCCTCCTTTTCCCTCCATTCTCTCCTGGCCCAAAATCAGCTGTATCCGGCTATAAACATTAATTCTTACAAACAGTGTACATTGGGTTGTAAGCTCTCTGTGTTCTTACTGGCTGCTATTCCAAATGCTAGCCAAATAGCTTAATTTAAGAATTAGAACATCTGCATTTGTATACTGAAGGACTTTCTAAAAAGATAAAGCAGGAGGCCAAATTCTGATCTCACTTATGTCACTGAATAATTTCACTGGCATGAAAAAAGATTGCTACACACTTTCCTCTAGGATCACCGAGATGAGAATTTGACCATTTGCTTTAGTTATGTGCTGATATTTACTTCAAACAGATCATGAGAAAATGAAAATAATTGATGCTGGCATTCCAAATATTTGCTCCCTGTGAATGCTCAGAATGTGGATTCCATCTACAGTGTGCCTCAATTTCTGTGAAAAAACTGCATTTTATTGTTTCTCCGTTCTCAAATCTACATCTTTAATAGATGGGAAATTGCATGAATATCTCCCTACACTGGCCTTTTCAATTTACAAGAATAGTATTTACAATTCAAAAGAATAGCAGGAAATGTCTAATAGACTTAGCACTTGGTCTCTAGGAAACGAGAAATACCATGCTAATCACTGAAGGCTGCACCTTAACTATATTAAAAGTGTTTAAGCAAGCATGAGAAAGTTCGTACTTTTCTGAGGGCAGTAGTATTCCTTACAGACAAAATACAGAAATTGGAAGAAAAACAGACCTGAAATCATTAACCTTATCAGTTGTAAACATATGAACAAATCATATGCTTCTGTTGTGGACTTAAAAAGAAAGATCAGTAAGCTTAATTTGCACAAAAATTCTGAAAATTGTCTTGGATAGCTTGAAGATGTTTATGGCCTTTTGAAAAAAAAGTTTTCCATATCAAATATGTAGTTTACATGTAAAATACCATAAAATGTTAGATTTCAGCCCTGCAAATCCTCATAAAAGGAACCTTATGCATTGTAAGTATTCAGACAAATTGTACTCCACTGTTGTGTTTTTACTTTTTTAAAAAAGTAATATCCTTGATTTGCAGCATGAAGATGCTGAAAATTATTTTACAAATCCTAAAACTAAGATTTTTTAAAAACGTTTTCATATCAAATATATAGTTTACAAGTAAAATAGCAAAGAACGTTATACTTCAGCCCCACAAATCCAAGTAAAAACTAAAAGCCATATCAGATGCTGTCATTTTCATGCATTCTTACCAATACTAATGTGTGTTTGATTGACTCAGTCCCAGAAATGTACCTCTGCAGTCTTATTTTCTTCTGCTTGCCCTTAATGGCATTAGACTTCCACAGATGTAGTGGATTAGTATAAATGGAAAATATAATCCTCAGACTGAATGAGAAATAAAAACATTCTTCATTTACTTGCTTTGGCAAACAAGAATGAAAAAAAAAAAATGTATTTTATTACCAAGACAAAAAATTTCACTGTTGAACATGTGCATAGAGAAGACCCACCTACCAACACAGGCACGCCATCTTTATGGGGTCAGGCTACTTGATCAGCGACTTTCCAGCTAAACTTACACACAGAATTGGAAAATAATAATGCAAGATTACACAGAAAACATGTTATAAAAGTTAAACTTTTCACACGAAAGATAACAAAAGGGACAACTACAATCATCACTGTTATCAAAAGTTTTCCAGAAAAAAAATTCCAAAGCATGGACAAGGCATTTGACATTCATATCACAGACATTGATAACACAGGTATCACCAGTATATTTCATGGTTCTACAGACCAAAACTACATCTTCCACCCTGCACAGACACACGGCCGTATGAAATAAAATATGTGGAAGAAGAGTACTTTAGAGTAGTTTCACAAGAACCTGCTGATGCCAATATGTTCATGTACCCGCTTTTAAGACTCTAGAAGTGAAACACGGAACACGTTGTTTCCTGCATCGGCCTCTGACTGAAACTAGCAGAGGTTTCAAGATTCTTCACAGCCCTCCTTTAAAGACCACTAGGTATGCGGGGGGAAAAACTTGATAGAATTGGCAGTTTCAAGCAATAGTCCCTGCGTAAGGATGGCAGCTCTGCCCCTTAGTAGCCATCTCGCTTTGCTCTGATTGCAAGTCACTGTTAAGAAACCCTTCAGGACTTCTAACAACTTGACCTATTCTCTTCATTTCCAACACATGCACAAAAGATTTTAAAAGTTTTTGTTGGTTAAATTTTTGTTTAGTTTTGGCGTTGCAATATCAGCCTCCTTCCTTCATGGTGAGTCACTACAGCATAATTAATCATAGCAACCTGGGGGAGAAGCAAAGAGGCAAAGGACTTCTAATAAGAACATATAGGATTGACACAGGTTACACAATAGCCAAATAAGTGGAACAGCTCTCTTGCACACAGCTCACATCACAAGTCCTCCCCCATTTCTTCAGGGGTGACAAAGTAGCAGATGTCATATGGAAAGATATTAAGTGAGATTGTGGGATAGATATAGTCACTAACTAAATTGCTAAACCCAACTTGAATTTAAAACTCCCAATTTTATATGTGATTGTACACCAACACAGGCCGGAAACAAATCTCTCAGAGTAACTATAGAATTTTCACTTCAGCCACAAGAACCTGATGTGCTACAAAGGAGTCTATATCCATCACAATAAAATCTTAAATATTTAGAGTGTTGCAGTCCAAACTAAAGACAGCTCAACTAGTCATGGACAGAAGGTATTGCACATGTAACCACTATTGCTGTAATTTTAGCTTAAACAGCAATTTTCAGCTTTAATTTCAAGAAAATCAGCCCAAATACAAACAAGCTTGAACCACACAGTTTTCTAATGGGAAAACTCCTGAATTTCATAGAATCATAGAATGGTTTGTGTTGGAAGGAACCTTTAAAGGTCATCTAGTTCCAACCCTCCTGCCATAGACAGGGACAACTTCCACTAGACCAGGTTGCGCAAAGCCCCATCCAACCTAGCCTTGAACACTTCCAAGGATGGGGCATCCACAACTTCTCTGGCCAGCCTGTTCCAGTGTCTCACCACCCTCATCATGAAAAATTTCTTCCTTATATCTAATCTAAATTTACCCTCTTTCAGCCATTACCCCTTGTCCTATCACTTCATGCCCTCATGAAAAGTCCCTCTCCAGCTTTCTTGTAGGGCCCCTTGAAGTACTGGAAGGCTGCTATAAGGTCTCCCCAGAGCCTTCTCTTCTCCAGGCTGAACACCATCAACTTTCAGCCTGTCTTCACTGGAGAGGTGCTCCAGCCCTCTGATCAAATTTGTGGCCCTCCTCTTGCTCCAGCAGATCCATGTCTTTCCTATGCTAAGGGCTCCAGAGCTGAATGCAGTACTCCAGGTGGAGTCTCAGAGTGGTGTGGAGGGGAAAATCGCCTCCTTTGACATGTTGGTCACAATTGTTTTGATGCAGCCCAGTTTACAGTTGGCTTTCTGGGCTGCAAGCATACGTTGCCAGGTCATGAATTTGAGATTGGGTACTATTAACTGAGCTACAAGCCATATTTAGCAGTTCACAGCATCATCTTAAATAGCTGTCTGCACCAAAGATGCAAACATATTTATGACTTTGCAAAATCTTGCAGCCTGAAGATTTTTTAAAATACATTTGTGAAGAATGGCCACTGAAAAATAAGGCAGTGACATGTAGATGCAGACAAGGAGTGCCACCAAGGCTGTGGAGCCTCCTTGCAAGTACCAGAGCATGGCCAAAGTGAACAAGACCCTTGCTGAGGCCCTGAGCAACTCATTCCAGCTGCTGATACAGAGCGAAGTGCCAAGCATAACCAGGGAAAGCTGCAATAGGGCCAGCCCCAACCCTCACCAGCCGCTTTGGGCCAAGGCTTGCACAAGTAGAGTTACCATCACCGGAAGTATTCAAAAAATGTGTAGACGTGGCACTTCACAGGATATAGCGTAGTGGGCATGGTGGTGTTGGGTTGATGGTTGAACTTGATGATCTTAAAAGGTCTTTTCCAACCTTAATGATTCTGTGCTTCTGTGAAGTGACTGCCGCCACCGAACTGTGCAGGACTGCAGGCCCTGACCCAGCAGGTCAACATCCTATCCCCACAGCTCTGCCCCACAGTCATGGGGCTGTGTCTGGCACCAGTTCTCCTCATGGATCCTGATCCTGACCACTACCCCCAGGCTGATCTTCAGGCCTGGCCTTGACCTCGTCCTGGGGAGATGCCCGGCACTGGGGCTGCCCCAGTTGCTCTGCTCCTGGCTGAGGCAGTGGGATGTCCCTGGCTGGTGAGGCCCTGCCCTGCCACAGGACACCCTGAACTACCTGACCTAACATCAAAGGCGGTCCTACTTTGAGAGGAGGCTTGGGCCTCCTGAGGTCTCCTTCACCTTGAATTATTCAGGTATTCCGTGACTTAAAGGTGAAATATTTTATTTTCGCACCAAGTGCCTAAGGTACAGGATCATTTAGGTTGGAAGGGACCTCTTGATATCATCTAGTCCAGCCCCCTAAGAAACTTTATTTTTTGGTAGTTTTAACAATGCAGGTATTATTTACAGACGTCTTATCATTTATAGAAAGTTTTAAAAATCAAAGTATCTCAACAGCAACACACTTTTTTCCACCTTCCTCATAAGTACATGGACTATTTTTAAAGCAAAATCAGTGCATTTCTGGTCTTAACAGGTATATTTAAAGAAAAGTCTCTTCACGGCTACGGTACATAACTAAATACTCCTAATTCCTAATTCCACTGTAAACTACATACTCTTCAAGGCCTTATTCTATTAGTAAATGAGATTCAGGTTTGTGCTCAGAAGATTAGTCCTGGTTAATACATGTTACAGTAATTATGCAAACATATTTACAAAAACAATGACTTAAATAAATCCATAAATCCCAAGCTGGCTATCTGCTTTATTTCTATCTGACTCAACAGAGAAGGAAACAGAATCAGGCACCAAACCTTCCCTTCAAAAAATAATGCATTGCAGCATTACCAGGTATTGTAAAATTCTACTAGCTATGAGATGCCACATGCATTCTGGAAATAAATTCAACTCACGCTAGACCACAAATGAAGTAGCCTTATAAATTACAGCATTTACTATTTTGACTCTTGGTAGAAAGCTATAGCTAATCCATGACCTTGGGATTATTTCATTATCGAGAGAAAGGTCTGAGCAACTACTTGTAAAAAAATCTGATGTTTCTGGCTTTTCATTGTTTATCCTCTGCAATGAGAGTTTGAAGCTAACAAAACTTAAGCAAATTGCATTATATTTCTTTATAAGATAACAGTAACTAGCAACACTGCTATTTTGTTCTTATACACCATTTTTCACCAAGGGATCTCAAAATACTTTAAAAAAGGAAGGAAATGTCATTAACCCATTTTACAGGTAGATAAATTTCACAGATTTCAGTTTTTCTCTGCCTATTTCACATCCTCCTATGCAAGGAGAAACAATGGATACTATATTTAGCAGCAGCTTCCAAACTGTGGTCTGTGAGAATTCAGTAATTCACAGAATCATGTTCAAGAAGGCTTTGAGGATGCCCTTTAAAAAGTATGTATTGATCCAGAAGTTCTGAAATTTAATAGCTGTTAATTTGGCGCCAAAAATTTTGTAAGCCATTGACCATTTATACATGTTCCCATGTACTGTAAAGTACAGAGATACAGAAAGTGAGATGCCCAAGCCAATATTCTAATATTTCAGGACTACCCATTAATAATTGTTACCCAATTTAGACTGAAGTTAAGCTGAAATTTTTCTGTCTGGGGAAATATTTCCTAGCTCTAAAAATGTTTCACTTTTACAAATTAAAGCCAAAAATCAAAGTCATAAAAATAATGGAAAGAAATATTCCAATGTAATTGAATACTTTGGTTTTATTCTAACAAAAATTTTGATTAAAAAGTGGGGTTGAATCAAAAATTAGGGGTTTTAAATGGACATTTTCAAGGAAGAACACTATCATTTTTTAAAAATGAGAAATTTATCATCATTTATTTGGAGGAAAAATAAATCTGACAAATCAGCATTTTTTTCTTTGAGTGGAGAGGAGATAAACTTTATTAGTAAACATCTTTAGAACTTCCTAGTACAATAATTCTGAGTATCGCCATTTTTTGATGATGGACTCTCAGTATTCACGATCCCAAGGAGTGGTCTGGGATTTCATATTCACAAAACCCAGTCCCAGAGTCTAGCATGCCTTACTAGCTGTCTCAGGCTATATGAAGGTCTGTAGATTTAGCAATACTTTCAGCAACAAATGTAAATAACTATGTACACAAACCCAAATTTCACGCAAGTTCCCAAACTATCATAAATGTAGGACTAGAAGACTAAGAAATCTAGAATTTTCTAGAAGATTCTAGAAATCTTAGAAAAGAAAAAAGAAAAAAAAAATCTTGAATTTGTAGTCATCTTTTTTCCCCTCACCTTCATCCATTCATTTGTCATTCTAAACAGCAACAGCAGCAAATGAAATCAACTTCAATTTCTGGCCACTTCTGTTTTCTTTAATCATCAAAACAAGTGACCAACAGTTATGGCATGTTTCTGTAACAAGTTTCCTATCTAAAAACTCAGTGCTGTGCCAAGGGAAATCTTTGTACACCCAACCATCTCCTAAATGCTTCCTGGCAGTATTTGAACAGGTTCCCACTGAAAGATTGAAGTCAGGAAACAAAGTGGAATTAAATGTTTCCACATCAAAATTTGCAAGAGTTTAGGTGGTCAGAAAAATGGTTTTCATGGCTGTTTCAAAAGCCTGTAATACACATCCTCCATAGGAAAATAACAGAATAAATATCCTTCCTTAGATTCACCAACAGCTTACAGTTCCCACTGTCTCTACCTGTGAAGTTGCCATAATTCAGTTGTAAATTTTCTTGCTGGGAGACTGGGGAAGTTCCTAGTCACCATACCTGCACCCCGCACAGCCCGCTGTGCCTAGGTCTGCCCTACTGGGCTTGATGGGGCGAGCTAAGAAATGGCAGGAACGCAGCCAGGAGTTGGAAGTAGAAGAGGTTAGTACTGCTTCTGCAAGCCCTCAAACCAGCAATAGGACTCTAAAGGTTCCCTGGCAGCAGTTTCAGACTGCGTCAAGTCTGAAATGATGAAACCTGTTGTTCCTCACCATTAGGGCAATTTATTTTTTAGTTATACAGCTTTATTGTTGATACAAACATGGGATAACAAACACTGGAAGTCTAGCTTATGAAATTGTCTATTCCACTGCAAAGTTTTTAATAATTCAGGAATAAATATAACAATAGATAAATGGAATTTATTATGAAATACAGCCCTTTTAAATGATGGAGCTCAAGAGTTACAAAAGAGATGAGGGAATTCAGCCACACAATTTGTAACAAAAAAATATAGCCGAAGGTTAAATCCCTAGCTACAACCAAAAAAAAAAAAAGATATCACAGGAAACATACAACAGGAAACAAGTAATCATGCAAGTACTAGCCAGTGTTCTATTCATCTACGTCAATTTCAAATATTAATACTTTTATTCAGACGCTATCTACACAGACGGAACCAGGACCAGAAGACAGACAATTTTACTTCTTGCAAATCTTTGATATAATCTTTTCAGGATGGAAAGGTCTTCAGGGGTCCCCTCAGCACTGAAACACGACCTGGCTTAGAATTCAGAACAAAAAAGGAAGAAGAAAAAAAATCCCTCACCTGCCACTCTGAGAAGAGCTTTGGGCCATGATGAAGGTGCTATGCAATTCCTAACACTGTGGTTACTTCTGTAACCATAGTTTGCATTTTAAATCTAAACTTTGGCTGTTATATCAAAGACAGAACTATTTGTTCTATAATAAGCACTTAGAAGGTGACTGTACCTATTTCCAAGGGACACTTGTGGGGGACCCAGCACCCACCACTCCAGGAAAGCAATCCCAGCAGCCCTGGCACCATGAGGATTTGGGATGCTTATATACGTGGAGGAAGGAGAGGGGCAAGACTGTTGCGAAAGAGAAAGGAAGCCATAAGTGCGAGCAAGAAGTATTTTAGCAGAAGATTTAATGCTACGGAGTGTGCAAATCATCTCAAAAGACAATCTCTTGTCTGCAGGATTAGGATTTACAAACTGATCAGTAGGCTAAAGGTTGAGAAAAGAAGAACAAGAAAGCACAGACAGTAATCTTTCATTAGATCCTGTGGCAAAAACAAAACAAAACCAAAACCCCAACTTTTGCATGTTTCCCACCGATCAGAAGGTGATATATATATATATACACACACACGCATACACACCTATGGAAGGGATGAATTTTAAATAGTCGGATATGCACTTGTGTGAAAAGCCTATAGCTGCAGATTTTGTCATAGTTTCCTGGATTAATTAATTCTTACTTAATTATACAAGTAAATATAAATGAAAATGTGAGTAGGAACATAGATGGCAAACCATAAAAACAGTATTATTTGAGACCAATTGTCCATATAAGCAAATACTTTGATTGCCAACAGTGGAAAAAGCAAGAATGGGGCAAGTATATAGGAGCTTGTGCAAGCAAGAACTCCCTCAATTATTTTAATCTCGAAGGTTTTCCCAAAGCTAATATATTTTTTTGTTTAATAACCATGCATATATCTCTCTTTCAAGCTCTGCCCGAACTCAAGCAAATATTTTTCATGTCATTCATGAACATAGTCCTTGTTCTGCAAATAGTTCTGGAAGCAGCTTCCAGCTGAAACATCTCGAAAGCATCATTCACTCTGAACTCACACACAGAGAATTCATCACTGCATAAGCAACAGCAAACTGATAGAATTATTTCTAAAAGTCAGAATATTGGAGGAAAATAACTTTATAATGTTATTTTAACCTTCTTACAAGAATAACACTTGCATACACATAGAAAAAAAAGCTAAAATATTATCTTAGAGCAGACTAATTATGAATGTCTTACAGTTAGAAAACAGTTACCATTAGCCTCTTAACCTGAAGATTTTTCATTATTTCAACCACGCATGTTGTCACTACAGATTCTTCTGATATTTTCATACAAAGTTAATTGCAGATAATACACTAAGTCTATTCCATACAGAAATGGCAGCCAGAAATTTGTCATGTAAAAACTGTGCAAGATTTGGCACTGTACAAAAACACTGCCAGTAGAAACAACTTGGAAAATAAGATCCTAAGATTTCTTTGTAAATCATGGTTGGTATATTTTTTATCTGTTTTTCCTGCTACTGCTATCAAGAATCATAAAATAGTTTGAGTTGGAAAGGACCTTTAAAAGTCCTCTGGTCCAACCGCCCTGCAATGAGAAGGGACATCTTCAACTAGATCAGGTGCCTCAGAGCCCCGTCCAACCTGACCTTGAGTGTTGCCAGGGGTGGGGCATCCACCACCTCTCTGGGCAACATGTGCCAGTGTTTCACCACCCTCATTGTCAAAAATTTCTTCCCTATATTTGGTCTAAATCGGCCCTCTTTTAGTTTAAAACCATTACTCCTTGTCCTATCTCAACAGGCCCTGCTAAAAAGTCTGTCCCCATCTTTCTTACAGGCCCCCTTCAAGTACTGGAAGGCTGCAATAAGGTCTCCCTGGAGCTTTCTCTTCTCCAGGCTGAACAACCCCAACTCTCTCAGCCTGTCCTCACAGGAGAGGTGCTCCATCCCTCTGATCAGCTTTGTGGCCCTTCTGTGGACCCTCTCCAACAGGTCCATGTCTTTCCTGTGCTGAGGGCTCCAGAGCTGAACACAGGACTCCAAGTGGGGTCTCATCAGAGTGGAGTAGCAGGGAAGAATCACCTCCCTCGACCTGCTGGCCACGCTGCTTTTGGTGCAGCCCAGGATACAGTTGGTCTGAGTGCACATTGCTAGTTCACGCCCAGCTTTTGATCCACCAGTACCCCCAAGTCCTTCTCGGCAGGGCTGCTCTCAATCCCTTCATCCCCCAGCCTGTACTGATACTGGGGGTTGCCCTGACCCAGGTGCAGGACCCTGCGCTTGGCCTTGTTGTACCTCATGAAGTTCAAACAGGCCCAGTCTTCAAGTTTGTCCAAGTCCCTCTGGGTGGCATCCCGTCCCTCAGGTGTGTCAACTGCACCATTCATCTTGGTGTCATCTGTAAACTTGCTGAGGGTGCACTTGATCCCACTGTCTATGTCATTGATGAAGATATTAAAGAGTACTGGTCCCAATACGGACCCCTGAGTGAGACCACTCGTCACCAGTCCCCATCTGGCCATTGAGCCATTGACTGCTATCCCCTGAATGGGACCATCCAACCAGTTCCTCATCCACCCAACAGTCCACCCATCAAATCCATGTCTCTCCAATTCAGAGAGAAGGATGTTGTGGGGGACCGTGTCACAGGCCTTACAGAAGTCCAGATAGACAAATACATTCAAAATACTTCAGAGGTGAAAAATCACATGGGAGATTCAGGTCCAGAGTGACAGAGCTGTCCCTGAGGCACAAATCTGCTCTCCCATTTTTGAAGTACTGCTAAGATCTTAAAATCCACAAGGAAAGACAGGTCGGAGAGGATGGAACTTTACAACATATTACCTAGGCAATTGGGTTAAAGGTTACAGAAGAACAAGAGAACTTTTTTTTTTAGCTTATGCATGAAAAGCTGAAGCAGTCTCGGTTGCAAGAATTTGCACCATTAATTTGCACCTGGAGGAACCTAAGAGCTGCTTAAATTGAACAAGAGAATTAAATTAAGACATTACCCTTTGTATACAAACATTTCAGCAGCTTTTTTTCTTGTTCATAACCACAATTATTTCATTAAATAATCTTTATGGTACAACTAAGTATCTGGTGCATTACATCAGCAATGAGTAGCAACTTCTCATGTCAAATGAGCTTCACTTTGATATCACAGTTTAATCAATACTGCATGCATCAGAATTTATTGCTTACCATGAGAACTGCTTTTTCCATATACAGGTCATATCTAATTCCTTCAGGCATCTTTTGTCAATTTACTGGCAAAATTAAATATGTTTAGTTAAAAAAAACACAGCTTTCTGGCATTGCTAACTTGATTGTAACTGGACAAACACCTATCAGTAGTTTCTTGTTTGTAAAAAAGAAAAAACAAACAAACAAACACTTACCAAAAAAATACAGAATGCATTACATTATTTCCTTTTCAGATATAGTATATGTCCACTATATGATAAACAAAGACAATATTTATTTAGTAGCCTCAAAGCTTTTTAGTAATCCCCAACAAGCCACGAGCAGGCTGTTGTAAGGCATCAACTTGTACAACCTACCTGCAAAAACTGCATTTCCACGTGCCAGGCAAACACTGCCCAGTTTGCTAACACAACAGAGTTTACATTTTCATTTACATAGGCAGTGAAATAGGCCGTATCTAGCCCTTTTTATTATTTTCTATTCACTTTTACCAGAAAGTGATGCTAATATTTTTATTCTGTTATCTTCATGTACCCACTGTTCACTTTCTTTCTACCACCACTGGCAGGTGTCCCCTCCCTGCAAGAAGATCAAACCTCCATGTTTTTCCCTACAAAACCCGAACCATAATTTTCCTGAAACCCCCAGTTATTTAACAGTTACAGAGTCACGTGAACACAGGAACACCTTCCTGTAGTGATCACAAGTCTATGTGCCTGTTTTGTTTATTTAGTTAGGTTTTCAGGGACACTCATAAAGGACACCATGGATCAGGTTCCCGAGGGGGGGAGGTGGGAGTGGGAATGTATATAAATATAAAAATCTGAGGCAGGCATGGGGAAAAAAGATAGGACATCTTGAAGCCAGCCTTCGCTTCCCTACTGAAGAACTGGAGACAGCTGCTTGGGCAGGGATCAATGTAACTGAGCTGCTAGGTCCTGGCCACTAGTGGGAAGTGTGCGTGTGTGTGCGTGCGTGTGTGCGTGTGTATATCTGTGTGTGTATGCTGGCCTGCTTCAGCTGTCACGCAGCTCTTTGAAAGTAAACTAATGAACCATTAAAGCTTCCAGTGAGGTAAATAATTATCAACCTCCTTTCACAGATGAGTAAATAAAGATAGTAAATAAATAGCTGGTCTGAAGACACAGAGAGAATTCAGTAGTTCCAGAAACAGAATACCAGTTTCCATGTTGATATATTCCCTTTTAAGAGCTTCTATCCTACTCTGCTTTTTGGTTCAGATTACAGATTATTCTGTTACTGCTTCCAGCTCGCACACTTCGCTCAGATTCACAGAAAGACCTCACAAGAGAGCAGAATAATGTATATATTATACAGTATAATACAGCATAGAGATCCCTGAGCTGGATCTAGAACAAATAGCAGGACAAGCACATCAGCATGAACTAATTTATTAGTAGCAGGAAGATTCCAGAAGTTGTTCCTGCAAAGTTCAGTTTTTAGGCCATGACAGCATCAGCCATGTCATTTGCAACACAAGAATCTTCCCGCTACGCTCTGCTGCGGGCGATTGCACACCTAGCTCTAGAATGAAATTCCAGCCCATGTTATTTAAACTATAGCAGGATGTTGCCTAACAGACACGCTTTCATGCTGCTAAATTACATCCGCATGAACCAGCAGCTCGGCACGGGCTTCAGCTTGACGACTCATTAATTTTTTTGAAAAAGAAGCACCGTGAGGCGCGTGGAGGAGCCGCTAACAGGGGGCTGGGTTTACACTCTGGACTACTGTAACTGAAACCTTAGTACGACTTCTGTAGAGATAAACCAGGTAATACTGTTAATTATTACAGGTAATACCAGGTAACCTGTAACCCAGGTTATCAAAGAACAGTAGCACGAAAGAAGGTAGCATAAAAATTATGCATCTGAGAAAGTAATACCAGGTAACCTGTAACCCAGGTTATCCAAGAACAGTAGCACGAAAGAAGGTAGCACAAAAATTATGCATCTGAGAAGCAGTACGACTCAGCACCAAATCATGACCAAGCAGAAAGAAAATTAACTGGATTTACTTAAACTATTTATTGGTAAAATATGACCAGTCAAAAAAGCTTGATGGAACCAGAAGAGGCTGCTTGATGAGGATGGCTATTACAATATCATCTGTGGCATACAGAAATGGAAATAAAGGTACAGCATCTTTAGAAATAAAAACTGTCTGGCACCTTAGGGCACTGCACTTAAGAATGGGGAGAAGCTCAATCTTTTATTCATGGGGAAGCAGAAAGTTACCTTATTTCTTACTTCATTTGTTTAATGCAGAATTAAGAAAAATTATTGGTGGGGGGGGGGGGGGGGAAAATCAGTCCGCTCCTCCTTCCATGGCATTTCATGCCTCTCTCATAATAAAAATTTGAAATGAAAACTCATAACATATAAGAGCAAGGAGGTATAATTTGTGTTCAACAATGTACTGTTTTAAAAAATGTTAGAATTTGAATTGTTCTACAGTGTCAAAGATGCATTTTAAGACTTTTATTTTCAAAAAAGTTTCCTTAAAATTGGCATTTTTCTGAGAAGTGTTTTGTGTTTGTGACTTCATTTCTCTACCAGAAAAATGTTTAGCAACTTACCTAAGAATGACATAGCACCTCAATCCATCTATCAGTATCCATTTGAAAGTCTATATATGGTTCATTCATACAAAACAAATTTTTTAAGACTGAACTGGAAGTTCAAAGCAATGGAGCTCCGATTTTTTTAATTTTTTTTTTTAAATAAACTTAATTCTGCAATGGACAAAATTTCTGAGAATCCCGATGTGGTCCATAGACATACCAAGGGAAGACAGGAAGACATCCATGTCCTTCTTTGGGGGTTGTTTTACCACCTTTACAAAATTTAATTAGTCCACTGAATCCAGTTTAGGTGTTTGATCGGAGAGCTTGGCATACAGGAGTAGCCATCAGGGGCAAGGCAAAGAAATTGTAAAGAACCCACCATGTCAGAATGAAGACTAAAGCAGAGGCTAAAAAAAAGAAAACCAACAAACACTCAAAAGCATACTGATATGCAGAAACAAAATGTTCACAAGTAGTCAACCGTATAGCCATTCTCATAAACATTATCCTATTTTAGTGATCCACTGCACACCTAATAAATACTATGGTATATCTATATATTTGCACAATATTGCTCTCTGAATTTGCATACATTGCCTTTCATGTTTCACTACATCTGTGCATGGTCTGAGGTTGTATTTTTATTAGATTGCTCACTCTACAACATATTGCAAGATCTTGAAAAGATTTTCAATAGACAATCGCTGAAACACCTTGTAACTTGGTAACATTAATATGCACATATTAAAAAGAAAAGCTTAGTATGTTTTCTACTACAAAAACAAAAAGTCAGAACATGTACACATTTAGGAGCAACTCTTACAGTTGACAGTTTAAAGAGTTTGCCCGACATAGTTAAGGAGCACTGATAAATTAACATGAAAATGACTGTATACGACACAGCATGTTTTCTGTTTAGTGGATTAACGGACAACCTCAGCCTATTAGTGTTCTCAGTGCTATATACACATCAAATCACCACTAAAAATACAACTTCTGTAATTTTAACTTCAACTCCTATATAAACAAAAGACTCCTTTAACATGACAGCTACAAGCATTCATGAGAAAATAAGTCTTCTAAGCAGTCATGTAACAGAAGCCATATGCAGAGACACGTACCAGCAGCAGATAAAGATCTTACTACACTGAACTCAATTTCCCCAAGATATGTTTCTGTTCCATTTTCCAACACAGAAGAACTACTATTCATAGGAGTATGTTTTCTACGTGGTAAAATCAGGTACATGACCTCGTTTAGTCCCAAGTGTGGTCACAAAGAGAAGCATTTGGGAAAATCCAGCGGGGCTGTGCACACTAGCTAGGAAAAAGACATTTACAGAAGAACTTGGAGGGAGAGGGAGTCAGAGAATTGAGTTTGAAAACATCACTCCCTCATCACAAATGTGTAAAGTGCGTAGAACTTGGAGCATAAAAATCCACCACAGTTGCTTATGCCATTACAACACATACTCTTCTTTTGGGTCACAGTGTTTGTGTTTTAGCGCTACTTTTTGTAATATTGTAACACTGAATTTAACATTTTAAAGACCTAAGCCTTTGAAGTATTAAAGTTTTCTGCCAAACACTTCAAAAGACAGCTCCAAAGAGTGGAGAAACTTAACGCCAGGGAAAGCACTCAGCTCTTTGCAGAATTCAACTCCTGTAAGTCTTCAAAGAAAGGGCAGTCTCTGAAGACAATGGATTGGGCAAGCAATTTTTAGCATGCCATTAATCAAAAAAAAGTTCAAAACAATACTTTGCATGCCATAGTATTTCTTCAATATAATTTTGATTTGGCTAGAACGTTACTTTGAGTTTTCTTTAGCAGACCTTCTTTGAAAGGTGGGAATTTCTAAAGCACAGACTTCAGTTGTGAGTCATTACTATTGTTTCCTTTAAATTTTCTCACCAGCTCATCCTGCATCATTTCCCTTGTTCTCATGAATGAACAACAGTAATGGAAACATATCCATCGGTAAGAAAGACCAAGAAAACTATCACAATAGATTTTCAAATGCCCTGTCAACAAAAAGTTAACATTTAATTCTAGTTGCTAACATTTGGAATTGTAGGTAGCAATTAAGAAATGTGTTTCCTTGTTTAATAAGAACTTACTTAAACTTTGCAGCCATGTGACTGCTTAACAGCAAATAAAATGCACCCGTCTTGTGTAACATTGTTTTATGATCCATTACAGTAAAAAGGAAAGGGAATATGATTTTAATCTTAAAATAATATGCTGTTTGTCTAAAGTCAATGCCTCATCAAGGCTTCATTTCCCCATAGCATCTCTGTATTTCAGCACAAGGGGGAAAAAAAAGGCATTACATACCATGAAGTCTTGCCTCCCTTCAAGATTAATGGGCACCAGTCTGTACGTACACTAAGAGGTCACTCAACCCCATCTGTTGTGCAATAGCCAGGCACACTGGGATAAGCGAAGGAGACCGAAAAGCTTAGTTTCCCCTCTATAATTCATTGCATGCAATCTTCATGTTGCGGGCCCTTCATGCATTATGCCTGTGGAACTCCCTTTGATACCAGTGGAATTTCTGAGCATGACACGAGTGCAGTACCATCGCATCAGGCTCTGTCAAGTGCTTTTTTCCTGCGGCAAGCTCCCCCAGTTATTGGGTCCCTCTTAATATTGGGTCTGGAGGTTAAAAAACAAACAAAACGCCACCAAACAAACAGAAAGAAAAAAACACATTAAAATAAGGGGAATATTTTTACTAGTTTTACTAAACATGTGCAAGCTTTAACAGGTTGCAGCCTAGACACAGTGTTACTCAGCTACCGAGAAGGAAAAGCAGATGGCAAGATCCTTCAAGTTGCCCTTTCATGAAGGAGCACCATGACGCAACTCTGATTAGATACCTAGTGCAATTTCTACTTCAATCTAAACACTGATGGTCCTCAAACACAACTGACCACAAACATTGCTAACACTTCTCTCCTTTCACGATTATAAAAACACGTTTTTTAGGGAACAGCCTTGCAACAAGATTCTCTCTCTTCTTGTTTGCTGCGCTTTTATCCATGAGAACCGTCTCTAAAGCTGCTCTCTCTCGATGTTAAAAACCTTGCTTGTACAGAGAAGACAAAAGCTCCTGGTGCTATATGTAACATTGCCATCTAGTGACATACTGTAAGGGTGTTTTCTGCTGATAAAATATTCTCGTTCACGTTTTTCCTGATGAAATCTAGCTCAGTGTATTAGGTTAGTGATCATAAAAGACTATTCGAACCACTAATGTAGTTTAAGAAGAAAGGAAATTTTGTTATTTGATTGATTTTAGAATATTTCACACTGTGTGTTTGCATTCCCATTATTAGCTCTTCAGAAGTCTGGTTGGTACCTTTTAATATTGTTAACGAAAAAGACCTTTATATCGGTAGGAAGTGGAAGTTAGTATTTTCTCCTTCGGAAAGAGACCACGCAGGACTATTTGCATGGTTGCAGACCTTGCTGTTAGTGCTCTGAACTGTCATATGCATTTTTACTTGTTTTACATTTAAGCTTGAACCTTCTCCTGATGCATGTCTTACAAGCCATCACCTTAATCAACACCAGGTACTTTTATAAACACAATACCCGAGCGCCTAAGTGGAAAAGCCAGGTTTAAACCAAAAACGAAAGGGCTCACGCTGAGGATCAGCAACATACACCCACTACTGGGTTACAGCCTCCTCTTGGGCAGAAGTTAGCCCCAGCAGGTCGGGTAAGCCGCAGTGCCAGCGGCTCACCCCACCGGGACACCGCAAAGCCCCTGCAGCAGGGGCGAGCCGCAGAAGCTGCTCCAGCAGGGAGCAGCTATTTTTTATTTGCTAAAGCAAATAAAAGCTCTAGGGAGGCACAGGCACAGCCCAGCCCGGCAGTAAGGCTGGCATGCTCCCTCCCTTCAGCCTTACCAGCTCTGGGGTGCGCACCCCAGCTTCCCAGCCCTGGGGGAGGTTTCAGCCCGCTGCCCCTGGCCGCTCTCACGAGAGGTTTAGAGCTGACAGTCCCACAAACAGAGGACGTTTCCAAAGGGCCCGTCATGGTTTACACAAATTAATTGGCTGACAGGGTTACTGTTACCTGCTTCAATACATTATTTGTTCCCAGCGATCTTTGAGATACTGCTACTTGCCAGAAGTTACTTTGTGCACGTGCTGGCAGGATGGGATGCCCCGAGTTTTTAGGATTTGGACCCAGCCACTGAAGGTGACCATTTCGTTGAACTTCTTGCAGTTCAGAAATGAATGAAGGAGGTCCAAATGGAAGAAGTGGAAACCTAACCACGCTAGCCTTTCAAGGACGTAACACTGAGCACCACAAACCACTAAGCGTGGTGTGAAGCAGATGCTAATGGATTCTCTGTGTATGACTGAAGGAGTAGTTATGCTTTATTCTTTCAGAGAAAAACTGTATTTTATCAGTAAGCGCTTTATTTCCCCCCCACCACTTGGTGCTACAGAGGCATCAGCTTTTGAGCCAGGGTGTAAGAGGTGGAGGAGGGATGTAAGATTTTCTTCAAAGTCTGTTGCCTGTACACAAGGTCATCACCTGTCGTATCTGATCTGGGCACTTTCAGCGTGGTTTATGAACGCTATTGATCCCCACTTGTAGCAGATCTGATCTTTGTTTCTCCATTTTGTTTTTGATCAGAAAGACTTTCCTTGTGCTTGTGCACCCACAACATCCTGGAACAGGTACAAAAAAAGCCCGATAGTCCTCCCTCTTTCTTTCACATATACACAGAGTGTAATATTTTCCTATGCCAGTTATTTTGGTCCTTTTTATTTGTCGTGGCTAAAAGTTGGGTAAGAAGAGGATAAAAACAGTAGTTTGTTTCTAATATGGTGGGAACTGCCAAGGCAGCAGTTCTCATTTCATGCTCGATCCTTCCTGTTGCTTTTAACCAAGACCGCTTAGAGACTTGTGTTGCTGCAGCACTAGCAACCGACTTGTATCTTGTCTCCGTGGGAAGCAGCTGTTCCCACTTAGCAGTGGTAGATGCTCAGAACACAGACATTTACCTTAAAGAATGGGGTCAGTGCGGTTATCTGTAGAGAAATACCACCCCGCTTCAAAGGAACAGCTATTAGTGCTGCACTGCCCAAATACTTAGGAAAAATATTTTTGTTTCCTACAGGAGATATTTAACAAGCAGTTAATAAAGGCACTGAAAATTGCCTTAAATATAGTCACAAGACCAGCAGAGCATCAGAAAGAAGATACTGTCCAGTCTTGTCATTCTCTACAGCAATCCCTACCCATGCAATTCAAAGGTGAAAAATTTGACTTCTATTCATAATGAATTAGGTTTCAAAGTGCTTTGAAACAACCAACTATTGCTCCTATATATTTTAAAACTCTGAACCATAGTTTTGTCACCTGCAACTTCTTCTTTGGTCCATGAAAGATCTGTAGAGAAGCCAAGAACAATATCTCAGAGTCTTGACTCTGTCATGGTCTTTAAGGATTCTTTCATTTGCAACAGATGACTGGTCAAATCCCAGGGATAAACTAGGCATAAACTAAGCAATACTATCTTAAATGTCACCAGACATTTAGTGCCTAGAAAAGACAAATGCAAGGATGTCTCTTGTGTGCACATGTACACCATTTTGACTCATTTTTTACCACATTCTATATGGCATTCATAAATGTCAAATATTCAAAACGATGTCACATTAAGGCCACCACTGTTTAACACAAAACACCCTGAAAAGTCATTCATTAAATTAAAATCTCTCAGGTCTAATGGGTAACGAGCTGCACAATAGCATTATATACCTAAACTTAAAATCAAAGCTTCTTATAACCTACTGTGAAAATGGACGCTTTTCAAGCTCAGTTGTTTTGTGAAGTGAATGCCTGACATCTGCTGGTAATTACACAAACTGTATATTGTTGAATCAAACTGTATTTAGTTTAGTTTTGAGACTAAGGAAGATGGTTTAGAATATATAAATTATTCAAATAAAAGAGATTTAAATTATTTCAATCATGGTGTAATGAGGTTTCAAAGTCAAAGCATCAATATTGCTTTTACTTGTTAGTTGCAAAATAGTATCTTAGGTTTCCTACAAAATTTTCCTGCAGGAGTGATCAAATCCAGTCCTCAGAAGAAGTTTTTCACTCAAGAAATGTAATGTACACTTTTGTGTACATTATTTTTAATAAATTAGCAGAAGCAATTCTAGTGCTATTGTGCTTCACATTCCCTTTTGTTTAAACATTTTTTAGAAAGCTATTTCTATGCTATCAGTCATGCTACTAAAAATACAATTGCTAACTGAAACAACAGGACTAAAGGAATGCCCATTAAAATACCAACTCACAAAAGTCCCGTCTGTGACAAAGGCTACAAAACATGTCTTTATTTAAGAAGGCTGCTTAGGAGCCAGCAAAGACATGGGAGAAAATAAAGGATATTGCACAGAAAAAGCAGCAAAGGGGGACTTCACCAAAACTGATAAACTGAAGGCTTTCAGTTTTTCACCCTTTCATGAGTTGCACAGTTCTTTTTCAAAAATTTGAGGACTTATCAGTACAAATAAGTAAAACTCAGTTTTACAAGATCTAAGCACCTGTGATTTTATGAAGAAACTACGTAACATGATGTCTTGGTAAAAAATAATTCAGAAACTAATTTTGTGCATGAAGGGGTCAGCATAACAGAATGAAAATAATCCTGCTGGATCACAAACAGAAAATAGGAGAGAAAGAAACAATATACACAGGAAAACGGGAAATTGTAAAGCATTTTATGAATTCTCTAATATGGAGGTAGCAAATAAAATACTCTGTTTGACAAAGTTTAGAGGGGAAAAAAGACCTTCCAAATTTTCAGAGTTAACAACTGACCTTTACTGAAAGCTGATATAGATATCAAATAGCAGAACTCCTTCAGCCACAGAAACTGATCCTTTATCCCAAACAAAAATTAAATTTTATTTAACAAGATTTTCTCTTGTCCTGTAGAAGCATTACCATGAATCCAATGAAATGGAGAGGAAAAAAAAGCAAAAGCTATTGCATTTTTATTTTCTCATTTTTCCTCTGTATCAGCAAAAATAATAAAATAGAATTAAATTCTGGTAGAACATCTGTCGAATCCCGATATTATAATGTGAAGTTCTCGTGGCATGCAGTGTAAAAGCTATAGTTTGCTACAATAGAGCCAAAAAAGTGAGCATAAAAGAGTTACCTTGAATTTAATGACAAATGCATATCGATTTGCTGAATGCAATCCATCTGCAGTGCTCTTTGACAGAAGAAAAACAATCAAAACAAACAAAAAAGAGAGGAAAAAAAGGCAAAAGGAATTTAAAATCAGAGCCAGCAAAAAACTTTACTTGTTGGCTCCAGGAGGAGAAGTCATTTACACCTCCTATAGCTCCTCAGGAGCAAAAGTGTTAAATTGGTGTTGCCCCAGTAGAATTTGGGCAGACAAGACTCAGTGTTTGACACTGGTTCCCTGGACATATAAGCAGCACTGAAAACAAATTGCTAAAATTCCCTGGTATTGACCAGTTCTTGAAACATTACACTGAACACACATATATACCATACATAGTTACCGGGTCTCCCTGAAAGGATAACAGTTTGTTATGTAAAACACAAATGGCAGTTCCACATGATTTATTTTCTTTAATATTAACAAAATCAGAAATTTTATAGTACTTGAACAATTATTCCTTTTAAAAATAAAAAAGACAGACATGACTAATGAACTCATGATATATTATGCCAAGTATCCAGGAAAAAAAACAGTAATACCTTATCTGAAGACACCTACTGACTTTGATGAATATTGATGGGGGTTCCTACATGGAATTATCTGCCTTTGAGAGGTGGCCTACTGCCCATTTTCAGGAAGTCAGCAGCTGCTTTTCAAATTTCTGATCAATAACTTACAAAAATGGGGGACAGGGGAAAATAACAAAGCTGACTATTCAAAGACAACACCTATACTCTCTCACGTCACAAAAAATTTCATTCACTTTTTAGATCAATATCCTTTTGGAAGATTTAAATATTTGCAAGGACAAATCCCATTCATTTTAAGAAAATGAAAAATGTTAAATCGGTAAACCCACTTACCTTAGAAACTTCAGACATAGTATAGCTTAATGTTATTCTTGAATAGCGTGGCAGGGAGTTGCTTTGCCAGTGTTTCTACTTATTTGTTATGTTTAAACAGTAGAAAAGATACGGTTGCTTGTTTATATAGCAAGGAAGTGCATTAAAATTCCGTTTATTGAGATGCAAAAAACATTAAAATCTGCAAACATGTATCCTATATCTGGGTCAAAGATGTTATTTTGAATTCTAAAACTAAGTGGCAGCACGTTCTTGAAGCAGCACAGACATCTGCTTTTGGACTTTCCAACCAAGCTTATGAGACACACTTCACTTTCTTGCAAAATTAACTTTACACCCTGTCATAGAGTTGTTCTCCAAATCCAGAATAAGAATGATTATGAGCTTCATCACAGAGCCAAAGATTTAAGTTACTTTCTAGATATGAGGATTTTTTTACTTTTTTTTCCCCTTCTCCTCTTGACAGAAAGATGACAACTCTAGGTGCCAGAGCATCAAAGAACAATTGACTACTCTGTGCTTTTCCCAAGACAGCACTACTTCACTTGGAGCTGTTCAGAATTTTCATTTCATCCATCTTCTTGGATTTCTAGCAATTATAAATAACACATTTCTTAGACCCAAACCCAAGGGTGAAAATCCACAAGTGCAAGAAGTATAAAATATTTAGCGACCTTATTTATGTGAATTTCTGCCTGTAAAGAACCAATGTTTCCAAGTGACATATGCTAAATTGCACATAACAAATTCTCCAAACACTTCCAGCTTGAGAGCAGAAAGTTGCTTTTAAATATAATTATTGGCAAAAAGCACTTGAATGTCATTAGAAAGCAGTATTTGTAACACTTCCTACTCAGTCCAGGACTATTACTGCATCAATTCATTCAGATGAAATCCAGTTTCAGATCTGTACTTAAGATTATGCAGATACAATTGCTCATGTTCTCATATTGCGTGGTTTTATGCAATGGGATACCTACAGGGAACAAGACTAAATTAAATACAATACAGGAAACTTGCATTAACTAGGAAGAATATAAATATCACATAATCCTACTGATTGTTAAATCAACATCTTACCATTAAAGAATCATAAAGGCTACAAAAATAGACAGAGTCATCTTTAAGTCCTTTGTTTAATCAGTTGTACCTAGATTTCTAATAAAGATTAATTGGATAGGGTGGGGGGAAATTAGAAGTAAATATTCAATTACAAGTACCCCATAAAACAACTTTTGTTATCCGATATTACATTCTGCTTTTACATGTGTACACAATTTAAAAAAAAAAATCTAGATAGCAACAAATCCACAAATATTAAGCATCCTGGCAATCATCCCTTCATCTATGCTTCACCCCTAGTTACCCCAAACAAAGAAATAAGAATACTTTGATTAGAGATTTTTTTTTTTAAACTTTTCTCAGTGTCTAGAGCTATTGCTACCAGCTCTATGCTCCTAAGACTGTATTTAGCAGATAACACTCTATCCTAAAGCATATTACAAGCTCATATCCCCTACGTATATCTGAGGAGTTAATGGATCTATTCCCTAAATTCTGGCTACTAATCCACCTCGGGACCCTACTTCAGTTTTAGGAACTGCTGTCTCGCCCTTTGTTATGGCCTGTAATTTTAACTGTTGAAACAGTTATCTGGAACATGAATACACCACTTAGTGGAGTAACTCATACACTCAGGTCAACTGGGATAGTTTCATTTACATTAATATGATTGCATAAATGCCAGCCTGCTACCACAAAGTCTTCCCCACCTCAGCCCCTAGGCGCGTAACCTAGCTGCTGCCCCATCATCACTGCTTCAATCCACCTCCCATTGCTGCACTCCCTACCCCAGGGTGGAACGGGGCCATTGATGACCACATCAACACTTCACACAGGGCAACACAGGTAGGGAATGCCGTTTTCATCAAAACCCACAAGAGAAATACAGAGCTTGGGTACACTCTCTAATGGGCCAACCCGATCTGTACCATCACATTTCCCAGTGGTAAGATCTATCAGATATAAATCATCCCAGACAGACGTTGGAATAAACTGTTATTTCCAGCAAGAGTTCTGTATCTTTCTAGAATATCTGTGTTAATCTTAGAAAGCTGTGGGGGTTTTTTTGACGGATGAGGAGGAAGATTCAGACTAAATATTCAAACACAAATACTTTATGAAAACAGATTCTGCTCCCACCCCCAGTAGATGTAACACTTATTTTTCTTCCCATGTACAGTAAAGTAAGATGCATTTCAAGACCTAGAACTCTGGTACGCTTAAATGCATACTCCTATAAGTAGAAAACTTTTGTTTTTGTAGAAAACCCACTAATTTCTTAGCCTGCACTTCAAGATATGAAGTGAATGTACAGCCTCCACTGTCAAAAAACAGAGAGTACCTCAGCTCTGACTCTTCTAGAGCCGGATACCTAGGGAGAATAATTTAATATGATTTACTGACTACTTTTGCTTGAATCTCCAAACAATTACAACTTTCTACACCGAGCATAATTAGGTGTACCTCCTATTCTATCACCCATGTTATTAATGAGAGTAGTGAATAGCATGAGAGGCAGGAAAAAGTAAAAGAAAGAAAAAAAATCAAAACTCACCTTTAGAACATGAAGCCCAACACAGCCTTCCAGTCTGATATGGAAAAGCTAACAGCTACTAACTGTGCTTAATCTTCTGAGTAGTTTTACACCTATCTTCAAGTACTTTCCCCTCTATGGATCTTTTCCCCATAGCTAATTAATAGCACAGAAGGCAGTCTCAAAAACCTTATTTCAAACAAGATATCTTGATACGGCCTTCACTGTTTCTAGGGTTGTTCCTCTGACTAATTCTTCAAAGCCATTTCACTCTCAAATGCCTTTGAAAAGGTGAGTCCCAATGAGATACTCCATTTGGGAGCGAGACTTGACAATACAGAGGGGTAAAAACAAAGGAAAGTTCATTGCTCATGTGGAAGTGGATCAGAGCTTGTGAAATGAGATAGTCCTTACAGTGAGCTCATATATCTGATGAGACATATAATTTTAAATAATTTTATCACAGCTTGAAATTGTACAAATAACTTTACTTTTTAATATTAACATTCGTAAATGTAAAAAAAAAAACCCCACAATTCTTAAAAAGAAGGATGCTAGTGTTGCCTGTTGCCACATATGCAGCTAGATTGCAGGGGCCAGTGCCCCTCTCTCTTTCTTACTACGCTGAGTTCTAAAGCACAAAGTAAGTGAACAAGCAGCACTGAATGAGAGGCAGGGGCTGGAAAGGCAAGGAAGGAAAAGAAACTCCAACCCTCTCCTTTCAGAAGTGGGACAGAGAGAGCAAGAAATAAAACAGGAAGAAAATTCCCTTTGAGAAATGGAAGTATAACAGAAGAGGGGGAAAAAGGAAAAAGAGACTTAAGCAGCCACAGACAATCTCATTGCTGTTACTTCCCAATCACAGTTAAACTTGTTTTATCTTAATTTTCAATTACTACCTTAGACAAAACAGAGCTCTTTGGCCTGCCTGCTTTGTCAGCCACTCAAAACTACTTCTAATACAAGTCATTCTTAAAGGCAAACATTTTTTGCACTTAAACCAAACACTTGTTTCTGAACTGATCTTCCATAGCCACATCCAAACCCCTTCTTCTTCTTGTACTAGCTCTTATCACCGCACTCTGAAGCCTCATCCTGCGTTGCCAAATCCAACTCCTTCACCTCAGCACGAGCGCCCAGGACCGCAGCAGTCACTTGGCAAAAAAAAACCCCAACCCAACCCTAATAAAGCAAGAAGAAACACCAAACCAGGAGGCAAACTGAATCAATAGCACTGTACCTGCTGTCCCTCTTGCACCACAGAAGCAAAACCCCACGTGTGAAGTCCAGAGCCTGGTTCTGCAAAAGGAGCCCCCAATTAGGAGTCCCCAATTAGCCCTTCTGCCCGCCGGCCACCTGTGCAGCCAGGTGGTGGGAGCCTCTATCCTCTCCCACCCGTTTCTGCCGGTTTTACAACTGTGAAGGAGCGTCCGCAGCTTCTCGGAGCCACGGGCGGCAGCTCCGCTAACGAGCACAAGGGGGTGCAGCTGGCGAGCAGAGGGTGGCTGCAGGTGGCCCTGGTGCAGCTCCTTAGCCCTGGGCTGGGGGAGGGAAAGGGGTCAGGAGGTCAGACACCCCCCCTTTGACCATCTCTCTTTGAAATATTCTCTTAATGATATATTTGGCTCTGTTATTTTTATTTTGGATCAATAGCTTGTAAGGCAGGATAAGGTAACTAGGTTGGTTCAGAGGGGGTTTTTGTCTGTTTTGTTTTCTCAATAGCTTGTGCGTAGAGGAGACAGAATGTCATTATTAGACCACTGATGTTTGGAAGAAGAAATCATACATGCAACACCGTTGGAGTTTGGAGTAAACAGAAGAGAGAGAAAATTCTGACCTTCCCTCCATGTGAAACAAAAGCAAATTTAGAATTGCTCATCAAGAACAATTATTAGTGGATAAACTAAATAGCAACTTGCATAAAAGGAATTATTACTATGACACGATATTAAGGGAAAAAGAAACTTTAACAATGGAATGCCAACTTTATCTTTACTTGTGCCTCATCTCTTCAACAAAGTGCAGATTCTCAGAAATGGCCCCAGGGAAGTGGTGGAGGGTGCCAGAAAAAGATCCAGCAGCAGTTTGGCTTGTTCAAGCTAAGTTTTGAATTCTTTTTGGCTTAAAAGTAACACTGTAAAAGTTACTTTAAAAAGTAACTTAAAAAAACTTAAGTAACTTTAAAAAGTTACTTAAAAAGTAACTACTGTACCACGAGCATTTACATGCTTGGTTAGAATGGGACTCTCCATCCTAAAAAGTATATGCCTGTTTGCTTGTTTGTTTGCATGACCAGTTTTAAACTGTTTAAGCAGTTTTAAACTGTTTTTAACGGAGAAAATACCAATTTTCTTCCAAAATAAAGAAGCCAAAGAAACTGGAAGAACATTCCTTAGATACCAGAGACTTATAAAGAATTATTTTCTATGTATTTTCTGACACAAATTTGGAGTAAGATTGCTCCTCCAATACTGAATTTTCAATCTAAATAGCTTTTGTTTTACAGAACTGCTCCTGCAAAACCTCTCTTGAAATAATTTTCAAAAGCACAACATTTTCAACATTTCTAATCCAAAAACAATGCAGGAACTCTACTTCAATCTGGCTGTCGAGCAATAAATAGCTAGCTTTAATTTTGTTGTTCAGAAGAAACTTACTAAAAGTTCTATTAAAAGAATAAACAACCAAGAGTTATAAGTAATTTATTTTCTCAATGCCTTTCCATTTTCATTATCTATAGTGCCAATCCATAAATCAGACTCTATGTGCAGGGGAGCAGAGCTTTAAATACAGATTTTAAGTTATTTTCCTTTCCTGCATAGGGATTTCCATGTCGCACTGCATGCCCTCAACAGTAAATCCAAACCCAGGCCACTTCAAGAGTTTGCTCTTAAATAGAACTGACAGAACTCAGTTCTTAGACAAGAACTCCTGTCTCCAGAATCTTAATAAATTGCTATCTGAAATGCATCAGAAGCATTTTCAATTTGAATTTCCTACAAAAGGGTTTCAAGCCTTTTCCCATTGAGTGAGTCAGTTGCTAGGAAATATGTCTTTTGCACACATCACTACATAAAACATTTTTAGTTAGCAACACATCTAAGAGAACAATCAGCTGCCAGCAACACTACTACTTCTTTTCCTAAGCCATATCAGAAGAGATAAGAGGAAGTAAATGCCCTTTGTTTCCACAGAAGAGCGTTCTTTTTCTAAATGGTTTGAAAATTGTCACAACAAAATACAGTAGTCATTTTACTTTTTGAAAGGCTTTGAAAAGACCAGCTGAGGCATTCGCCTTCTTGCTCCCCGAACCAAGAAAAGAACAGGGAGCATCTTGTCACGCTTGGTGGCCGAGAAGCAACGAGCAAGCTATTGCAGGGTCATTGAAGTGCTCATCTATGCTGGCCTTGCCCTCAGGACAAAACCAAGTCCTTCTCTAAGAACTTGAACATAAACTCAGTGATGGTTTCTTCTTCCTCCCTCTAAAGGGCTTACCTCAAGCACAATTTCTCTTCACTGGGAAAGGCTAGAAAAGCTTCACGAATCACGTTTGAAGCCACAATTCTAGTCTCTTAAAATTTTGTTACTATCTGCTGTGAGGAATATACCATTTTGGTGGAAAGAAGGTAGATTTATCTCTGTTTTCTGACAGCAGAGCTTTGTAGTTAAAGCATCTTTTTCGCAGACAGCCTGGATGTTCGTTGGAAGCATGCTGCCGAAGGAATACGGGGAAGTGGTTGAATGCCAAGCCACAAGAAGTAAGTTTCAGTGAACATTTCAGGAATATAATTTATGAATAATCCAACCACTTACTCAGCAATTAGCAAAACTACTCCACAACTTTGCCCAATTATCTCTAAAAAAAATTTTTTTTTCCTTCTGTATAACAATATTAAGTTCTTTATAACAGTTTTTAGAGCAATATATGCATTCGATATCAAAGCACAGAAAAAATAGGATGTATTTGTGTATGCTAATCTGGAAAACAGCACAAGTTCAGAGAACTGAAATTCATGTAAATATGCTGAATACAAATGAAAACTTGTCCTAAAATATTCATTTGAAAATAATTTTTTAGCTTTCACACTTAAAAATAAAAATTTTATTTGTAAGATGACAAAGCACTTTTTGGAAAATTTTTCAACACCTCTTTGCTTGATACACCAACACAGAGAATGTACTAAATAGTCACTTAGGGATAATTCACAAATATTAAAGATCCCTTTTTAAAAGCAAGTTGACTTCCTCAAAACTCATCAGCTCTTAGATGAACTCACAACAAAGAGGGAGACTCTGCCCCAATCTTTTGCATTGCTTCTTTTGAAAGGTTTGTCACACTGCAATTTTCATAATTTTTCCTATTTTTTTTTTCTGATTTGTAGTATTAAAAACTCGGGTTTTATTTCAGACTACATTTGCTCTTTTTTAAAATCCCCACCACAGACAGACCAACAAATTAACTTCTACCATACTTTGTTTGAATAGATGCAGGTACATTAGGAACTGTCAGGAAGGTGATAGTGGCAAGTGCTCCTCTTGGACAGATGAGGAGCAAGAAACACCAGTCGATCAGTATAAACCATCACCGCCAAGAGGCAATCCTGCCACCCTGTTCCTTCTTTCTGTCCTCCCAACTGTGACAAGCATCTGCAGCAGTAGCTGTGTGAAGGAGGATACAAAGAGCAGGATGTGCAGCCATAGAGAAGGCGCTTCTTCAGTGGAGGTGCTGACCGGAACTGCTACACACTGCTTGCCACCTTTCCTGGTTGATGCAAGTCAGGAAGGCATGCAGGTAGACTCATCTCCATATTCAAGCTGGTAAATCTGTCTAAATTTCTCTATGTTCCAATGGGAAATCTTCTATTTCTTAAATGTTTTCCCAGACTGTTTTGGAGAACATCTGTCCCCTTCCTTGCTATGGAAGGGCCCTGCTAGTATTAGTTGTCCCAGCCCCCTCTAGAACAAGGGTGTTCATTCTTCCTACTGAGCAGATCCCAATAAAAATCAAGAGATTGCTTTGCAGAGTCTTTCTTTACCTAAAGCTTTTGTTTCTCACTGACATATGCTTAACTCTCTAAAGATTTCTTTTTATACTTCCAGTTAGCTGCATTATAAGCAATTATTAAAATGTTTTATAACACGGAACTGCATGTAGACTACATCAATGGCACTCAAAACAAGATCTACGCACTGACTGAGAGATAATGAACTATAAGTTTTCAAAGGAGCAAAATTTTCACAAAATGCTGTAAAACAGAATAGCCATTTCCTTCAGGCGCTCGCAGAAACAAACTCCAGAAGGGGTATTTGAGTTCTACACAGATTAAATAACTATCACAGTACCTCAAAAAAACCAACCAAACAAACAAAAAACAAAACAAAACAAAAACCCAAACACAGTAAGACTGTCTTCTGGTTTAAAAATGTTTATTTAAAAGAAAAGATCTATACCCAGATGGCCAGGAGAAAAAACAAAAAAAATTCCTCAGTTTACCCACCCCCAAAACCATTACTTTGCAATTTACCTTTCCCTTAAGGTTCAGCTTCACTATTTTATTTTAAAAAAACCCTGAACTTTCATGTCCTTTTCCTATGCTGTTATACCTGAGGAAATTAAGTACCTTTCACTGAAGGGTTGCACGGGATGTGAGAAGAAACCACAATAAAATTTATTCACAATATACAAGTATAAAAATATCTTGCTTAGGATTCAGTATATAATTTAATAACTTTTTGTTGTTTCATAGGTATCCGGGAAAGGTACAGACACATGTCCTGATCCTGTTACAAGAGGTAGAATGCCAGCATTTGGTACAACATTCCAGGAGAGAGTCAAAGTGACGTTTCTATTTCCCCTGCAAAAGCAACAAAGACTATCAGCACAAATACTCAAGTTAATGAATTCAATTAATAATTGCAACTATTAAATAAATTAGGATACAAATTGTTTTCCTGATCCAGAAACAATAAGCGTTTTAATTTTATGTAGTTACTTCATGAAGTATTACCTATTTTCCAGAAAAGACTTTTTTTTTTTTTACTGTTACCTAACGGCTTTGGAGTTGAATGCATCACAGAACCAATTCCACACAGATGAGAATATTGGAAGCAGAAACCCAGAGGCCTATTGCTGATATTAGCAGCGCATCTCCTAGTCTACAGAAGAAACAAGGTATCTTGTATCCCAAGGTCATCTTTTAACAATCAAATTACAAGGATGCAATAGACTGACAGAATATCAGACAGAATATTGGTACCTACCACAACAATAAACAGGCATATAAAATGCAAAGTATGCAAGTAAATTAAGATACCATGAACAATAACAACAACAACAGGATTTACTTACTTGAGACCATTTCCATCATCAAAGAAAAAGTACTTCGATTTCATGTCTTTTAAGAACAGCCTTGGGTTATCTCCTCTCAACATGATTTTGTCCCAAAGAACCACCTGGTTTAGAGCCTAAAAATACAATTGTAATTAAGTCAGCAAGGTACCTTACAAGATCATATTCAGTCACTGTAACTTCATAGCATTATTCATCTAAGAACCCTGAAGTTGAAGTACATGCTTGCAATCCATGACCAATTTAACAAAATAATGCTTTACAGGGAGGGAAACTAGTACTACTACACATTGAAGTGTGGCACAGAATAAATGGAAACAATGAAGAACAGCTCAATAAAACAAGACAAAGACATTTAAAACAGGTCATAAGCTTTCAAAAACTTACAAAGTATGATGGGTTTTCCTTTTGAACTGCAAAGGTAAGTCACTTAAAGCAGTATTTAGACTTTGTTTCAAATAAAAGGACTTGCTACCGTGACACTTCCTAGGTATTTAACATTTTTCTAACTTTAATAGAAAAAAATCTCTACTTGAATTGCAAGCATTACCCCAAGAATTGTATGAACAATTCAAAGAGAATTCAAAAGATGGATTCCAAATTCTTATATATTTGAAATTTTATACTGTTCTTTTAAGGAGTTAGGTGCTAACAGTTTTTTTGTTTAGTACCTTACAGAACAATTTAGAAAAATATTTCTCAATATTTGGGAGAACTAGTGATGTATGTGAAAAAAAATCTGAAAGGTGAAATAAGACAACGAAGTCCCAGACCCTAATAAAGAACCCTAAGATCTATTTTAGTACAAACACAGTATCTACTGGCATGTATAAAGTAACTAAGATAGTCTAATAAAAAAAAAAAGTAGAGATGTGTAGCAATTTAAGGAAAAACCCCAAGCCTTCACAACATCCTTGCTATGTGACCACAGTAGTTTAAATTAGAATTCAATGGTACCATGGCAGCATGGCATTTCATAAAATTAATTTCTATAGGCTGTTCCACATGGCTCCTGTTAGATGACTGAAAAAAGTCTTCAGCTATCCGAAGTGCGTGACCAACCTGATCTCCTTCTATGACCAGGTGACCTGCCTAGTGGATGAAGGAAAGGCTGTGGACGTTGTCTACTTGGACTTTAGTAAAGCCTTTGACAGCGTCTCCCACAGGATTCTCCTGGAGAAGCTGGCGGCTCATGGCTTAGGTTTGTTCTTCGCTGGGTGAGGAACTGTCTGGATGGCCGAGCCCAGAGAGTTGTGGTGAATGGTGTTAAATCCGGCTGGCGGCTGGTCACAAGCGGTGTTCCCCAGGGCTCGGTTCTGGGGCCGGTCTTGTTCAATATCTTTATAGATGATCTGGATGAGGGGATCGAGTGCTCCCTCAGTAAGTTTGCAGATGACACCAAGTTGGGTGGGAGTGTTGATCTGCTGGAGGGTAGGAAGGCTCTGCAGAGGGATCTGGACAGGCTGGATCGATGGGCCGAGGTCAACTGTATGAGGTTTAACAAGGCCAAGTGCCGGGTCCTGCACTTTGGCCACAACAACCCCATGCAACGCTACAGGCTTGGGGAGGAGTGGCTAGAGAGCAGCCCGGCGGAAAGGGACCTGGGGGTGCTGGTTGACAGCTGGCTGAACATGAGCCAGCAGTGTGCCCAGGTGGCCAAGAAGGCCAACAGCGTCCTGGCCTGTATCAGGAATAGTGTGGCCAGCAGGAGCAGGGAAGTGATTGTGCCCCTGTACTGGGCACTGGTGAGGCCGCACCTTGAATCCTGTGTTCAGTTTTGGGCCCCTAACTACAAGAAGGAGGATGAGGTGCATGTCCAGAGAAGGGCAACGAAGCTGGTGAGGGGTCTGGAGCACAAGTCTTCTGAGGAGCGGCTGAGGGAACTGGGGTTGTTTAGTCTGGAGAAGAGGAGGCTGAGGGGAGACCTCATCACTCTCTACAACTACCTGAAAAGGGCTTGTGGCAACGAGAGTGTTGGTCTCTTCTCCCAAGTAACTAGCGATAGGACAAGAGGAAATGGCTTCAAGTTGCGCCAGGGGAGGTTTAGATTAAATATTAGGAAAAATTTCTTCACTGAGAGAGTGGTCAGGCATTGGAACAGGCTGCCCAGGGAGGTGGTGGAGTCGCCATCTCTGGAAGTGTTCAAAAAATGTGTGGATGTGGCGCTTCAGGACATGGTTTAGGGGACATGGTGGCGCTGGATTAATGGTTGGACTTGATGATCTTGAAGGTCCTTTCCAACCTAGTGATTCTGTGATTGGTAGCAACCAATTTAAAGGATGCAGCAAGGCCAATTATTTTGAGAAGTATGACAAGATAGCATAAACCTATTATGGGGCTACAGTAACTGGTATGGGCAAACACTTCTGTCATCTATGAACAAAAGACCCACCACACCTGGCCAGACCAAAGGCTTCTAATTTGTCTTGCTTCTAACAGCTGTCAGCTGCAGAACGTTAGGGAAAAGTAAAACAGACTGAGCAAATAGGTGAAAAAACTAATTTACAGTCCACTACTGTAAGTGAACAAGGCATGTTACTTTCCTCTCACTCTGCTGGGCACATAGTAAGTTAGGTTTCATCAGGATGAACTTCCCACCCTGCAGTTAAACTGTCAAGAAAATAACAATCACAAAAGCCAGTAAAACCGGTCCAAGCTAGTAGGAAATGCTGGTGCCTTAACTCTTCCCAGCAGAGCTTCAGAATGTTAAAAATAGCTGCAGTACAAAATGGGTAATTGCTTCAACTTTCTTTTTGATACTTACATTGTTTTTTGTTGAATATTCTGCAGACAAATATAGAAACAATTGTTTAACATTCCAGTCAAATATACTCTGCAGATGTATGCAAGTTAAGAAAAATACCGTATTGTACTTAACATAACCTTGTTTTGTTTTAACTAGATCTAAAGACTATGATAATTACAGTGAGTTCTTACATTTCAACATACCTCACCTTATTTATAAATCAGAGTACTTCCAGGAGCTCTACCACGGATTTTAACCATATTAGAGCAACAGGTTTTTTGTTTGTTTTTTGGTTGGTTTTTTTTTTTTTTTACTTATTTATGAAACCTAACAGCTATTTCCTCCAAAAATTTGAGAGTTCTATATTTGACAATACAAGCTAGTAACCATAACCTGCTGCTAGACAATCTATTATAAAACCTTAAACATAAAAGGCAAGACAGAATTCTTCAGTAATATCTTCAAAGCCATTATTTATACTATGAAAGAACCCTGGTATCCAACTGTGGATCGAGATACAATAGCATTAAACAATGTATAAATACAAAATTGGCAGAGTGTAGACAGTTCAAAGAGCCTGTAATACCCACATTAGAGAAGTGAGCAGATGGGAAGCATTTCATATTAGAAAGGACCCCAGGCATTAGCAGGTTCAATTACCTACTTATTACAAAGAAAGTCAGCTTATTAGACTGGAACAGAACTCTGCTCAGATTTTTGATCAACAGTAAAGAACTGACGAATGCCATTTGGGACTGTCAGTATAATAAAGCTGTTATTCTAAATACCTGTCTGTTGTTTATTTATCAATAAAGTGCACCATGTGTGGCTGCTAAGGAAAAGACCTTTTAACTCAATGAAGATTAGCTATAACCTTTTATTTCACAGTCCTGTTTTTTGTTCTATTTGCCACTATCTCAAAAAATAAACGAAACAGATTCCCCAACCAGACTCAAAATCTGTTCTTTTTCCATTCATCCCAAGAGTCAAGTACGTTTTTAAGATTCTAAATCAAAAGTCAAGTAAGGAAAGAAATAGTTAACTGCTGTTGCTGCAAAAATAGCTGGAGCTATTTTACTTGTACATTTCGCTTCATCTAACTTAAAACAACAAAGAAGATTCTGAAGATCTGAAGCCAGGAATTAAGTAAACTAAAAAGATTTTGTGGAA
>NW_010554237.1:0-3680 GCF_000687285.1 Phaethon lepturus | reverse complement strand
TTTCCCTAGTTGCTTTTTCTAACTGTCATTTTATTTAATTCTGCCTAGGATTAACAACTTGTTTCTGTTAGTTAAGAGCGCTCACATACCAGTATCTCTTTACAAATTTCGTCCAAAAAACAACCTACCAGAAAGTTCTATTTTACAACTCTACATGCTGCAAAGTTTATTTATGCCAGGCATGAAAGATCAAGTCAGTTTTTATAAAAAAATGTTAAAAATACTGCTGCTATTAAAAGTCATTAAAACTTTAAGGCCACATACTGCAGACAAATCCTTGTATAAGAATATTTCTTTTAGAAGTCCTGTCCTGCCTTGCTCCCCCTATATATACTTCATTGTATACAATTCATCTACTTTAGAATTTTGGTCTCTGGTTTTAATATGTATAAGCATTTCAGTGGTAAAACTTGGACTTAGGAGTTCACCTCTCCTGCTTCCTGCCGATTAAAAAAAAAAAAAATCCCTCTTATTCCTATGCAACACATCCCTGCAAAAATCTGATTGTTTATCCAGTGTTCTCATGCATTCAAAATTTGTATTTTGTTTGGTTTGCTTACGCAATGTAGTGTTCTCCAAAATAAGGGAAACTGAAACACAGAGGTAATCAATATCTTGCCTAAACACAGTGACAGAAAACAGCAGACAGGGAAAAATCCCAGGAATCCCAGTCCAGCTGCAAAGCAAGACTTAGTGTAATCACCTGAGGTAAAGCATGCTGCCTCATATTTGGTACCAACTTCTGCAGAAAAACACTGAATTTTTTCATATCAAGACCCTAAATCCTAAGAACAATTCCCTTCTATTATCAAAAAACCTACCCAAAACAAAACTAAACAAAAACTTCCTCACACAACCCTCCTTCCCCAATAAAAACCAGACTAACAGGGAAGCAGAGAAATATAAAAGAAAAGCTGCAAAATGGTGACAGCAATGAGAAAGAGGCCAAAAGGTAATATGACAAATTTTGTAGCACCTCATATGCTTCCCAATTCCATACTATTCAATGTCAACTATTTGATACTTTAACATCTAAGCAAGCAAAGGATTACAATGTTGTTTTATTTTTCAAGGAAGACAGGTACTTCTATGCAACTATTACATGGCCAGAACTTTGAAAGCCTCACAATAAAATGAGGTTGAAAGGTGCACTGGAGTTTCTAGATTTAGTATGACAGTCAAAATAGTATGTTATATAAACCTATAATTAATCGGCACCCCAAACCACCAATACAAACTTCACTTAGCAGTAATACTATCCAGATGTTAAACTGCACTCCCTTTATTAGATACAGAGCACTTCACTATAGAGCCTGATTTTAAAAACAGGCATCAAAAAGAGAAAACAACTCACCCTGTGTCATCTACTAGACACAGAATAGCTATTCCAAGTTCTACTTTACTGCCCTAGCTATGCAAAATACTACTTTTCACTGCTCTAAATTTAGATTTTAAAGACAAATTGCCGGTTTTACTGAAGTCCTGAATATCTGAAGATTATAAGGTAACAAAAATAGATGTCAAGACGTTCTTATCTCAAAATGTTCGCAAACCATTTTTTCCATTAAGGATATCTGCAGTTATGTCAAACGTGACGAATCCCAGATCACTTCTTTCTCTAGGTCCAGTGAAATCTTCTACATTTTTCCTAGGACAAAACAAAACACAAGATTGTCCTTTCTCATTATTTCTCTTTCATGTGTTACATAAATTATCATTCTAATTACATATTTCCTTCAGCCATTTGCTGTACTTTCTTTTAAATACTTTTGGCTAAAATAAACGTTACAAAATAAAACCTGCCTTCCAGAAATTACAGAGCCCCAGTTTTGAATGACAGACCTTGACACCACAGTAGCCTACATTACACAAATAGTCAATAGAATTTTTTCTGTTAACAAAATTCTGTATCTACCTGTACCTAAACTGCACTACATTTCATTTTAGTAAAATATGTGTTAGCCATCCCCAAATATATAAAGCTGAATGGAAGAATGGCAGTATAGCTGTCTGCTGGCAACCATTTTCAATATGATTTCTCAACTTACCACCGACCAAAAAAAAAAAAAAAGTGTCTAGTGCTCAGTTTCATACAAGACACTCCAACCATTCTGATAAAACTGAGTTTATGTTTGTAGTTCACACAACTTACAAGATTTCTCCTTGCGACATAAATTTAAGTAGCAGTATAAAGAAAACACTTATTTTCTTCTATGTTATGGAAAATCATATTGTTTTAGAAGACTTTATTACAAATCCACAGTTCTGGAAAATCTGACATTGGTATTTTTCAGTTTCTTTTTCTAACATGGTTTAGTGTGGGAGAGACACAGCAGATATTTTCATACTTATTCGCAAAGCTTATCAATTCACCAAACGTACCCTCAAGAAAGAGGAATACCATAAGCTTTCTGGCAATCAGCTATGAACCTCCATTCCTCAGGTAACAAAAATTTTATGAGTTATCAACTTCGTGGTTACATTTATTCCAGTTTGAACATTAGTCCATTAAAACATCATTTCATTAAAACTAAGTTGCATAATCTCAAAGAAGAAAAAAGTCCACCAGCAGAAAAAAACACTTTTGGAGACAGTAGCCAAGAAAAATCCCACCAAAACTTCCCAACTTAAGCCTTGCTATGAATTTCCATCCCTTTGCAAAAAGCCACATCTTTTGAAATAGTAACCATTACTAAGCACTTTACTTTGTTTATGAATCACTGTCAATGTGGTGGAGTAATGGGCCTTAAGCGTGGGGGTCTGCAGAACTTCTCAGAAGTTCATGAAAAGCAATGTAGGTCTAACGCCTCTCATTAATTCCAGATCCGTGCACCATGGAAGGGACTGGCAGTATAATTTCATCCAAATCAGGCATTAGCATGCTACCACATATATGTCAACCTCACTGAAACACTCAAAAATATGCTTTTATGCCGGTTTTATGCTGTTTGCAATCCTGAATCTAGCATAAATACGGGCTTTATTTTCCTGAGGTATCAAACCAACCCAAAAGGCAATGGCAGTTCCCACTCTGTCTGCATTCATCTTCCCGTTCAAACCCTGCTGCTAGCCATTCACGCGTGCCACTTACCTCGGGGTGGCTCCAAAGTTCCGTGAGCCGCTTTGGCTCACTAACTTGGCCAAAACCAAACCAAACTCATTCGTCAGTTGAGTTGCAGCAGCTCAGTAAAGTCTCTTATGAGCCCAATTTCCCCTGTGCAATGCTGGTAAAGGGCCATGTGGCTAGAAGCAAGAGCAACGACCTCCGGTTTTTGGTGGCAGTAGCAGCTGCTCAACTGCTTGTGAAACCACAGCCCTCCACATCACACACACTCAACTTGATGAAAGTTTTCTGGGCGGGGGGTGTGGGGAGATAAACTGCAAAAAAGGTTCCCCTGGCACAAGTTACGTATTCTACACCTGGAGCATTTCACAGGAAGATAAGCCATCCCAGCCAGGCTACTGCCACAGGGCTCGCCAAAAAAGAACGGAAAATATGTTACCAGTAGTTAAATCTAAGGGAAGTACTACTTAATAACAAAGGTACCAGGGAGATAAGCCGCATGTCCATTTAGGCCCTTGCATCCCCAAAATTACTGTCAAACGCAGTCCGCTCGACTCCCGGGTAAGCCACCGCCCCGTTACCGAGAGGGTGGCGTTACAGGGAGCACGCCAGCAAG
>NW_010554236.1:15170-26195 GCF_000687285.1 Phaethon lepturus | reverse complement strand
CAAGCTCCTTTGCCAGCTCTCTCAGTACTCTATTATTATATAATCTTTTTTAACAACTAACATTTTCCCCAAAGACTGTAGATTTTGCAAGGAAAATATACATTTTACATGAGCGAATGTTAAAGAATTTTAACATTGCTTCTTGTAGTCTTTTTGAGCATATAGATGGGCTCAGAGAAGACTCTGAGTTAATTTATACATATATAATCTTTGATGGTGAAAAGTCCATCAAAACCTCTCAGATTTTCTGTCACTCCCACTGTTGCACACAAGTGTTCCAGGAATACATAGATTAACAAAAAACCCCTACTGTGGCATCCAGCCGCTCTTTATTGTAACGTTCACATTTGTAGTTTGTAAATGTTGGGTGCTGTCCAACAATCCACAAGTCCGTAGAATCACTGATGGCCAACATGTCCACCTTACTTAAAAGGCAGTGCTTTCCATATACTTTTGAGCTTTGTCAAAAGGATTGAGTCTGATTTAGAGCCGTTAGTGAAAAAGGGATACTGTTAGCTATTTATCTGCAAAGAAATACTCAAATTACAAAGGTAACTTCAAATTTTGCTGAGAATGCCCTTTAGTTAGATGGAGAAAAACCTTGAAATTCTACCTGCATCAAAAATCTAAAGTGATTTGAACATGCAACATTTAGTTCACTAGAAGATATGCTCAAATAGTTTTAGAAGCTTTTATATATATTCTTAATTCAATCAGATTTCCCAAGGTGAAGAAAACAGTAGAAGAGAGAGTAGGTATGAAAAAGCACTTAGCCTAAAAGTGAGTTAGGGAGCGAGAACTATGATGAAGCAGGCGACGTAGCTTCACAGCTGCTATTTTCTTACATCTAGCAAAACAGCCGAAGAAGCGAGAACTCCATTTTTCCTAGTGGAGGGGAAAAAACCACACACTTGAAGGTGCAAGAGTCTGTCTGTTGGCTTTGCACTCCACAGCTGTGTTGCCATTTAGAGCCTTGTTTAAGGAATCAATTGCATATGAATTTTCATTTAAGCTCCTTATAAGCTACACGTCACATGAGATGTTTCCTCCAAGTCATGATTATGCAAGAGCTAGTTGCTGCTACAGGTTTATGCAGGACCTATCAACCATGATGTTCCAACAGAAGAGTTGTTGCCACCTCAAGCTGAGGAAGACAGAGGTAGCTCTGGAGCGTCCATGTGCACCAGGATCCTAGCTTGGATTGATGTTGCTCTCTGAGACTCTGCAGAGAGGCAAGTGTGGCAGCCTCTGCTCAGTGACTTTGAAGCCTTTTCAAGTTAGAATGTGAACACAACTGCGTAATCTGTGTCAACGATCCCTCACTTCACACCTATTTATTCCCAACGTTCATAATTTCTCCTATTGCTTGGGCTTTTCTTCGTAGAAGCGTTGGATGGCAGAGTGAAAGCAGGATTTGTGCTGTGGCTTTTACACTTCTGAAATCATGAATCATTTGTCCTAAAGGGCTTACATTTTCAGAGAAGCCTTAAAGAGCAAGACATCCCAGTGCGCCCCAAATGCTACGTGTAGAATGGGGAACCAGCAGCACTTCTGCATTCCCAGATCCAAGAGTGGACAGCGACTGCATCGTGACTTTGTATCTCAGTTCCAGGCATGCACCTCTTCCTTGCCAATTGTCATGAGGGACATTAATGTTGTACACCCAAGCTACAGGAGGCCCATGCATGTCAAATGAGAACGTCACCAAATGTCCCAACAGGCTTTAACAGATGCAGTAAACAAGAATTGCCATTCATCTCGTTTCTTTTAAAAAACTTCCCTTTATTCTTCAGAATTTATTCTTTTAATCCTTGAAATTAAAACACAGATACATTTCCTGCACAGATGCATTTATGTATCCTCACTCTTACAGTTTTCAGAATATTAAACAAAAACTTTCAATATATTACATAGTAAAAAATTAACAGCATTTTTCCTCTGTTTTGAGGATGGTCCTTATTCCTCTAGGTTGAAGCATATTGCCATGTTCATAACACCAGTCATTCATCCAACAATTAGAGAATTTCAAATTTTGCCATCCTTATGCAGCAAGCGATACTTTTGGTTTTGGCATTCGCATTGATTTCACGAGACACAGTAGTAAAGCTGAGTGGAAAAAAGCATAGTTAAGGGAATCTATTTTCTAGATACGGTATTTAGTTGAAAGCCTAAGTGAAATCCCAGTTGTATCAATGCACACATGAATTTTCCCATTTAATTCACTGTGACCAGGTTCAGTGTGTGCAATATTAAACATCTTTTATGTTTATTCATAAACAACATCCCAGTGTGCTCTAAGGCACCTTTACCTGAAAGCTGAGATTCTGAAACCATTAGAAGCCAATATTCAAAATATTTTAAATCATTCTAGTCCTCCCTTCTTTAGACTTCGACAAACTTGGAATATTTTTGACCAAAGCAATAGTGAAGTAATTCTGTTGAAACTTCACAGTCAGCTTGAAACATCTGAAACAGCAGTATCATTTAACAAAACTGCCACAAAAAAGACACTATTGTTGTGCACTCACTAGTCAAAATATTTACAGTAATGTCATTAAAAGTTGAGAATTCAGATGAGTATCTTCAGAAACTTAAATGCTGCTGAATTCCTTCAGATAAAGCTTCATAAAGTGGTGTAAAAAAGCAATTTAACAGTTGGCTTCCCAATGCTTTAAACTACAGTTCTGTGTACTTGCAGAAAAAAATACTTAAATTACAATTAAAATAGATTTTAGGCTCTGAAAACATGAATAATCCAAATCAAATGCTTTTTATTTTTCACTAAGTGGCTGATTACCCACAGATACTCATAGATTTTTACTATGCTTACTGTTGGTATACATACAGATGGATCTATGCCACTCTAGTTTTTATCAGATAATAAATACCTATTTTGACAATCTACAACAGAACCCGAAATTAGAGAGAATTAGAGAAATTAGCCAGTATTTCATCTCATGATGGACAGAGACATGCTGTCTTTCAAAAGGAGTCTTGCAGAAGCCATGCTGTAAGAACTCAGACATGGCCAGCGTAAAAAATTCTTTAGGACCCTTGTGGTACAGGGACATAGCTGGAACCCTTAGTCCCTTCCTACCCTCTTCTTATTCCTCAGAATCTTGAATTTTTTGACGAGCAATGTCAGCTAAGCCAGTCTCACTTTCCTGTGGACTTTCAGGATGCACGGCTAGTGCCTCCGTCTCTTTGGTAAATTCAGGTTCTTCCATTTGGTCAGTAGCATGATTTGGATCCACTTCTTTGGTAGTATCTGGACCAGGATCTGACTGTTCTTCACTTGTAGAACCACCCTCTACTAGTTGCACTTCATCTAAACAAAAGAGAAATTGCATCATCAGTAAACACTGAACTCATCTGCAGGCAAACATTTTTATTGTTGACGAGCAATAAACACTAGGAATCGTTGCATCAGTTACAAAAGTGGTTTCTTTAACCAAGCTTCACCAAAAAAGACCTAAGACACTAGAGTTCTGCTTAACTTGATGTAAGATTACTCTGAAACTAACCCCACACAAAGCTGTCATTAACTTATCTCCAATTTTGCCATACTTCTTTTTAATATGTAGAGGAGCAGAGTAGGACACTACAGTTACTTTAACTTAAATTCAAACATGCTTTATTGATACTATTCTTACAGTCAGCTTTTCCAAGAATGGCTGCAGGCTGCCTAAACATAGAGTACAGGGGGGGTTTCCTCTTCTTTACCAAAAAAAAAAAAAAAAAAAAAAAAGGCATGTACATGATTATGTAGGAAGCACTTCTGCATATAACAAACTGAAGAAATTACTTTCTAATGAACAGTTGACCACAATGAACTTTGGTTGAAGTGAGTCATCCTAAAATTTATAACCTGACTGCAAGGAATGGAATCAGCCATTGCACCAACAATGGGCCCCAGCACCTTCAGGAGTTCATCTTGGTTTCTTACTCTCTGTTATGATTGATAGCCACATGAAAACAGTGTCACAGCTAGCCACAACACCGCCAAAGCCCTCCCAAGGTCTCATTTGGCTATAGAGCTAACTGCCTTAAGCACAGGCTGAAGCACAGACATCCTTAACACTTGCCCTTGTACAGCAGAAACTCTTTAAACTCTTGGTTTTGCTTGTAGTTGCAGCTGTGGGAGTTTTCTTCCTTCCCCTCCCCAATGTATAGGATTTGTAGGGGGTATTAGCTTTCTGAAATAAAATTGGTGTTAATAAGAAGAGCTTTGATACAACACCATTCACAAGGTGACTTGAAGCTAGGATTCACCATCTTGCTAACAGTGCATAACCTGAGAAGGTCTATAGTGTGTTGCCCATGTATCTGAAGAAGTTAGTGGAGATTAACATGTAGGTAGTGCAGTAGTAACATGCCAAAAATATTAGCTTCCCTTTTTAGGAAGGGAGGGGGAAGAGCCATCCACCCAGATTCTGTCTCTACCTCTGAAGAGGACAGACCTGGCCACTGACTTGTTCAGTTAATATGAACCTGCAAGTGTGTGTATTTGTCACCAGTGTGAGGTAGCTGTATTGGTACGCAATATATTCCACGATTTCTAGTATCCTTGCCTCCAACTTCACAGTCATCGTGATCCCATGCAACAGCAACTCTTGTAACAGGATCATTGCAGAAAGCTGCTGAAAACTTCAATAATTACTGATTTATTCTAATTTATATCCTGCTAAAGTTTTTACAGTCCAACTGAAGTGAAGGACACTACCATTATAAGAAAAGTGTGATTTGACCAGTGCATATCCACAATCCCTAAACAAGGGAAGGGGTATCTAGTAAGTTGTAAAAGGGAAAAAATTATTTCACCCCCCATTCTCCTATTATTTCACATACAGAAACGTTGTATCAGAGTAAGTTAAGGGGAAGGGGGTGTGATACAGTGGCACTATATATGCCATTATGTATTAATTATTTGCTTATTGAGGGGAGGAAAACACCATTAACAGTTTAAAAAGTAATGCTTGCTTTCTTCACATTGAAAGTGCACAAAACAACTTGATACTGTGATTATGAAGAAGAAAGTATTACACGAGAATTAACATCTACATTAACCTTTCCAACTGGAAGCAGTGGGCTACTTTCTTATTATCCAACTTGTCCTAACACCTCCAACGGAAGGGAGAGTATGAAAACTTCTGCACAATTTTGATTAAAGATTTGGATTTTGAAACAGTGCAGTGTAATTCAGAATGCTTTAGTTGTAGAAACCCCTGTGTAACTCTCATGCTAAAAACCAGATTTTAGAAAGTACACAGCAGTTGTAAATTGAAAGGCTAGAATTCCAACAAATGCAGGTATGCTGTTATGTCACAACAAAGACTTTTCTTTCAACCTCAGCTGTTACAGATTTTAAGACCTCTTACTGTTGTTCCTTGTGGTGCAGTTAATGCAGCATTAGTTTCAGCAAGCAAACTACAGATCCTAACCTTTCTTTTGCCTTTTTTCTTGTTTCCTTTTTTCTTTGGCAGCTTCTAGTTCTTGTTTCTCATGAATTTCCTTCAGGGTCTTGCAGACTTTTTTGTGGGTAAACCAGTGCATTTTCTGGCAGTTCTGGTCGCAGTACATCACCTGAAAGTTATCAGAGCTATCAATTAATCTTTACGTACTAAAAAAAAAAGATACAATACTCTTGTATTTCTTAGTGTACCAAGTTAAATCTTTTTATGTATATTACCTAATAGTATTTTTAAGCAATTTGTAAGGTCTTATGGACTGATTCTAACCTATATAAAATTCTATAAAGAATAGTTTGTTTTGTTAACTCTAAACATACAGAAATTTTACTCTTTCTTAATTCTTAAACATACACACTTGGAAAGCCACATACTCCTACTTGTGAATTTCAGGCATCTCTCTCGGAAGTAGAGGGCTTGCACATTTTCAATGTAGGCATACATGACATTCCTCGTAAGTCTACACAGTAAATAAATAGTCAAGCATTCAGAATCCTCAGCACCTCAGTGGCACTATTTTTTGTGATTCATTATAACTATTTATGGATTCTTACCATTTTACATACTGAACATCTTTTGTCTGCTCCCTTTCCCCCACAAGTTGTACAGAATTCAGCATCCACAAAACCCACTTGGCCGGTAATAGCTTGTGTAAGTACAGAAAAAGCTGTAGGATCAGAACCCTGAAAGGTAAAACAAGAGGTGGTAATGAGAGTAAAAACCAACACCATCATAAAAAGGGACACCCACAAGAAAAATGGAACAAGCAATGCAAGCTTCCAAGCGGCTAGCTGCAGTCTCACTGAAGATGCCGTAGCAGCAAGAACATAAAACTAAATCACAGAACTTCAACTAACACGCACAATTTATACAGTTAGGTAGATCTTTGTATATAAGTTAACAGTCCTTAGCTTCTGTAGAAGGGAGGATGAAAATTACCAGGTTTAAACTCTGTAAATTATTAATACTACTACTCAGGAACTCAGTGTTCTTTACACCCTCTCACCTGCTTGTAGATCATATGCAGCAGGTTTTTGCAGATTAGTTTCTGTGCTGGCACACAGAAAGGTATTTTGCTTGTCACTGAAATACTGTTGTGCTCAGTGTACTCAGATACGACAGACCAAATGGTCAGAACTTGGAATCTTCGAAACAATTACTTGCATATTATTACTTAGATATTATTTTTAGTATCTTTCCCATGCAAAACAAGCAGTAGGATTTAGTATATTTTACTGGTAATCATAAATTACGACTAGTCGTTTGGGCAGTGATGTAAACATTAGAGGAAAAAAATGCCAAGTTGCTGCAGCTCTAACTAAATCCTTAAAGTGTTAGACTACCATGGAATATGCACAATCATAACTACTACGACAATGCTGAGATTCCCAGACTGAATTCAAGTAATTGTGCATGCCAAAGGTCAAGGTCTTTGGCATGCAATTAAAAATTTATAGCATCTCCTCCTTCCTAGTTCTGCATAATGGACAGAAATCCAATGCAACAAACTGTGTTTCTTTAAAGGGAGAAGGCAGAAAAGACTGCAAGCTATTCTAAAAAAAAAAAGGGACAGGAAGGAAAATGTTTACTCTAAAGCAAGTCTTAATGCATCACGATAGCTTGTATTTTCACACTGTGTTTATTTTTCCGGCTTAGACAAACAGTAGGAATTGCATTAAGCCTCAGGACATTTTAGTAGACTGGAGCCACTTAAGATGGAGGCTATTTTTAATTCACTCAGAATAATCCAAACATGTCTCAAAATTGTTTCACTTCCCCAGTGTTAGTGCATGTAACATCTAGCTCTCAAGAGACCAGAGAGAATATTCTTAAAAAAGAGTAACAACTCTTGTGTAAGATTTATTATGAACTAATTAATAGCACTATCAGGAAGAGTGTGTTAGCAAAGATGTATGAGGGAAACTGAAGTTAAATGTTTTACTTGTGATTTTGATTTCCTAACTTAGATATACATTTTTAGTCTATGTTGCATCATCTTGCCTCTCCCTGTGACAAAAGGAGCTTTACAGAATATTTTCCCTTCTTCTACCATTGTATGTTACCAACTTCTTGTGTACACTAGAAATGTATTACATCTAGGAAATTATTTGATCCTAAATTGAATTTAGACATTGTGAAAAAAAGAGTGTACAATGGGTTTCATCTGTGTCTGAATCTACAATTTGTAAAAGCGAATTGGCAAAGAAAAACTGAATAGACATCCCAGAGCAGGAAAAGAAAGCCCTGACACAGAAAGAAACTGTTCCAATTTTCTTTAAAAGCTGAGGTATTTAAGCATTCATTCTGGGCACAGGAAAAAAAACTACTAGTTGAAGTATTTTAGAGCATTTTCCTGCAATATGTAAAATAAGATTCCAGTTTGGCACAGAGTTCAGGGACATTCAAAAACCTGTGCTTAATATAATACATTGCAGAAGCTGAGAAACAGAAAGATGGCTTAGTTTAAACTGAATTTACTATGCAAGTTACTTAGAAAGTATTTTCATGATAGGAATAACTTACTATTTCAACAGGAGCAATACTTCTCACAAGCTGCTGGAGCAACGTAGCTTCACAGTAAGGAAACTTTCGTATACTTTCTCGAATTAGCTTCTCTTGATATACAGGGAAACCATCTTTATCTCTCCCTTTCAAGAGACTAAATTTTTTAAAACCAAAGTCAAGTAACAAATCACATAGTAAATGTTCAAGAACAAATACACAGCATTCTGTACTCTGTCCTCCTGACTCTGTCCTCTTTTAAATTAGAGAAGAATTATAATTCAAAATAATTTGACAACTTCAAACGCAACAGTGTTTAAAATGCAAATAAAATTATTTTTATTCTAATGCACAATCATTACTAAAAGTATGCTCTGAAACAACTGCTTACTAATTCAGCCACAGAGAGAAAAATAATCGTCTACAGGTAGACTAGTATCTACACCAGACTGAAGTAGCAAAGCGCTTTGTTGTATTTAAAAATGAGCATTGTAAAAATAGACACTGAAGAAATCACAATACTTTAAAACATAAATTCTGCTTTATTTACACTTCTATATTTATCTGGTGGGCTCCTACTTTTTGATGTGGATCACTGATGAACTATTTCATTTCAGTATATGAAAGCTGACTTCATAATTTATTTTCAGTATCACGTAGAAATCCACAGAGGTCTATGGGGAATGTGATCCTTCTAAAAGCCAGGCCATTTACTTTGATACTTAAGATCAGGCAGCTGGTTTTGTAACTCTGAGTAGGTTCTAAAGATCTAAGTGATTTAAGAGTCCAAGTCTCATCCAGAGCCAGTGGGATTTGCAGTTCTTAGTTGCTTAAGTGGTTTTGGGAAAAAATCTCACCCTGTATGACTGCTGGAGAGCAAAATGGCAAAAGAAATGTTCCCAGATGATCCATATCGGACATTGAGAAATTCTTTTTTCAAGCCGATCACTCCCCTTTTTCTCCATCACATGCTGCGCTCTGCTGCTTCACAGTGTATGTGTGATTGCCAAGCTCTAACCAGTTCCAGCAGGGAGCTGAAACTCTAGGAATGTTTCCTTTGTACCCCAGGAAAGGACAAAGCCACTTCAGATACAAAAAAGGGCGTCAGTGCCACCCTGAAGTGACTGCAGCTTGGGTTATTTCAAAATTTACTTGGCATAGCCTTTGTCCAAGACAATCCAATCTATTATTACAGTTGTCTTTTTTGGAAATCTGTAAAGCTCGTTCATCTATATGCCTTCAGATCTCTCTGCAAAAATACATACCTTTTGATAAATCCATCTAGCTTATCCTCTCGCTCTTTTAAGAATGTAATACATTTCTGGAAGATGCAACTGATGTAGTGCATTTTCATAGCAAGTACTTCATTCATATCTTTCTGCTTCATACATTTCTCACAAATTAGATCCAGAACCCTGTAACATTTCTGCAGTGCTTCTACTTCGGCCAATAGAGGGTTCTCTTTCACCAGCAACACAATCTATGAGAAAGATTGCAGAAAAGGTAATCCAGTTAGGAACTAATATTTTTAAACTTGTGCATTAGCATTAAAGGTTATCTAGCTTTTATTTAGCTTTGTAGCTAAACTTCAGTGGAGTTATCTAATACTACTTCTGCCTTATGCAGTCTTCCCCTTCTTTTTTTGGTCATTATTTAGTATTATTATGTAGTATACTGTAATTCACAGTTCCCATAAAAGAAATATTCAAAATTAAGACTGCTATTACAAATAATAAGGATTTTTCCAGAATAAGAACCTGAACAATCAAAACCATTTCAAAATAAACCGTCACAGAAACTACCATACACTGTCCTAAAATCTCTTTCCTTTTGAACACCTAAAATAAACTGGACTTGTATAATTTAAGCAGTTGCACAGAACACATCAACCTCACACAATCTTGGAGTACTTCAGGTACACTAGTAAAGCACTGAACTAACCGTTTAAGAGAAACTGTATATTCTGCTCACTAAATTAGCTGCCACTGGTGCATTACTGTTTGTATGTACTGCAGATACCTGGCTGGCAACTGTTGACAAATTCCTGTCTTTGAATGGCAAACCCAAGAAACATGTCTTTGAATTTAGGTGTGTTCATTTCTCTGAACTACACTGGAAGAGCAAACCATGAAAGACATTACTTTCAGCAAATACACTGGGAAGTAAAAATAAACATCTCTTCCCCATACTTTCACAAACAGCAGCAGCAGTAGATGCTACTATGGTGAACGAGTGATGAAGGTAGGAAGATACATGCTGAGACAAGCATTGAGAGAACAATAAGATTTTTCTTAAGACAGGAACTTGTTTTATGTTTTCATTTCAAGTGGGGCTAAGAAAAAAAGAAAGCCAAAAAAGAAACCTATGTATGGTTATTGATACAAAAAATAAGAATCTCTCCACTAAAAGGTGTTAGTTCAAGATTCTGGTGTATATAAGCGCTGAAATAGCTTCATTTTCGAGTCATGTCTAAATGTTGAGGCTGATTCTTTCTCGTTTTCAGAAGCACTTGAATTAATGGATAATGCTTTTGATCTCAATTGGACTCAGAAGAGTTGAATGCTTTCTGACATAAACAGTTCCCATGCCAACAAACATATGCAATTTACATATTACTCCACCTTAACAGGATGCATGTTAGTAGTAGTAATAATTTTATGTAGAGGCCCAGCTAATTTTACTGGCAGTTTTGGTTCTTTATCTAAGCCCTGTGGTTTAGTATAGTAGTCCAGCCTTTCACGTGGAAAGAAGTTGTTGATGACAGTCACACAGTCATGTTGACCTAGAGGCACATAAGAAAAAAAAAATCACCAATGAAATGAAATAATAAGCAGAAAACAGACCTAAAACCAAATCTAATCTAAGCAATACAGGTGAGAATTACCCACATAGGAGCTTAGCATAATCTGCTTTGCAGTGGTAACAGGCAACTCTTACCGTTCTTTTACATTCAATAAGTGTTAACTTTTACGTTCATGAAGTGCAACTTTTATGTTCAGTAAGTGTAACTTACTGACTCCCAACAGGGAATGACTTAAAATTTCATTTTGAGAAC
>NW_010554236.1:0-15139 GCF_000687285.1 Phaethon lepturus | reverse complement strand
TCTTTCCCTGGTAAGCCAAAACTACAAGAATTGGTATTTCTCCCCAAAGTTATGCTATACTAGTAGCGTCATGCTGGTGTTAAAATTTCTCAAGAAAAGTTCTCTCCACTTTCTCATTAATCAAAAATTAATGACATTTACCAAAAAAAGGACTGTGATGAAAGTAACAAGATGAGAGAAGTTACACCCCCTTCTTGTTTTCTTCAGCTGACAAAATGATGGATTACTTGGCTAAAGGGAAAGTAAAATTCAATTTCTCTAGTCCAGGACCACATTCTTTAAATTGATGGATTTATCTTGGCACTAATCCTATTAATCAGTAGAAGACACAGCCAACAAATTTCCAGCATTTAAAACCCTCCACTGTTTTACACGAGACTGTTCTAAGCTAATAAAGCACAGTATAAGACAAATGACAGGGGAAGAAGTATCATCACTTCCCACACTCAGACAGATTAATTAATGTTGATTGGACAGAGAATAAAAAAGAACAGGAACGGATTCCAATGTTCAGACTTTGGAGTAGCATATCTCAGTATGCCTGAAAATATTTATTCTATCTTGGTGACATGATGAGTTTTTAAATGAGAATTCTCCAAAATTATGTTGGAGATAACATTCCCCACTTGCTAATAATTCAGCATCACATTGGAAAAGACTCTTCAAATCCAAAGTATAATTAATAGGAGTGGACTACTTTGACATATTAAGGGAATAGTTAAAGCTTTGCTGCTTGAACCTCAAATGAGCAATGTCAATGTTTTCCTCTTTAAAAGACCAGAATGAGATATGACTGAAATTGAAACTGCACTAACTCAGTATTCAAGGAAGTGAATCTAAATGGCAAGGTAGGCTCTTGAATCCAGAACACCTGATGGACTTGCAAGAGAATTCTCAGACATTTGAACAATACCAGAAGCTTGTGTTGAAGTGAAAATACAGGTCCTCTTTTTTGGTTGTTGGGAAGGTCATCTGGACAGCAATAGTAGAGTTATTAAAATTACTCCACTTTTTCTGGTAATATTTTATTACACGTCCTTGCTAGAAATACAGGAAAAGTGATATATTTGGGAATATTAATCCATGAATCTCCCAGCACTTTCAAGATGGGTAAAGAAGTAAAAAAGCTTTAGAAAAAAAAGACAAGAAAAAGAAACATAACAACAGAAAAAAGTCTGGTTCCATGTTTTGCCCAGGATCACGGAGCATACCGGAATAACAAATCTTTTATTTTCTTCTAGTCAAGTTCAGGTCAGTAAGTACTGACTACCTCAGGAGAGGTTCCAAGACTTCTCCCTCTTCCACATGCAGAGAGAGAAGAGCAGGAGGTGACTCACCGCTAGCATACAGCGTGCTTGTGACAAAGCTCAGATGACAGTTCCTGACTCCTAGCGCTATGTTCGTTCCTTCCTACAGAGGAAGCTCCAGTTATGCACTTTGTACCACAGAAGCACATACCTGCACTTCAGACACCTCAGACACCTCAGGTGTTACCAGCTTCCTCATACTATTTAAAAAGTGATGACATTGCAAAACCTCACACACCTGGAGAACAGCAGCATCTATTCTTACAGATAAGATCACCTGTGCTTTTGTGAAACAAAGCATGGGCACAGAACACAAATTGACTTTGTAATAGGATGAGGTGTGGAAAAAAGCTGAACAACTCTGTCAGTTCAGAACAGGTCATTAAATAATGTTTCTCCAACAAAAAGCATCAGAATCTAACATTTTCCTTCTTTAGGAATTTAGGAAATGATAATAGACTTTCACCTTACCCACAAAAGCAGCCATCTGAGCTGCTGTCCTTCCCACAGAGTTGACAACATCAGTCTCTGCTCCAGCCTCTAACATCATCCAGGTGATTTCTTTGTTTCCTGAATTTGGTGGGGGAAGATATGGGGAATGAGAGAGAACAAACCAGAACTTGTAATTCTTTACATTGTAGAAAAACAAGGAGTAGATTTCTTACAGACCAGGAAGAACACTGAGAGAAATGAATGTTCTTAATGTCATTATTTTAAGAATGGATTAAGAGAAAGCCACAGTGCTGCCTCCTTATTTATGATTCCATAGGGTCAAATCAAAGTAAGACCTAAATTCAGGCAGGGTATAACTCTGCTCTTGGTAATCCACATTCAGCTCCCTGTGGAGCTTATGGGAGTCATATGTGTATGACTACACTAGAGCTTGGTGGCTCTGGATAGCAGTATAGAAGCAAATTCTACTAATCTAGTTTGACAGTTCAATGGCAACATTTGCTATTCTAAGAAGAAAAACAAATCCAGTACTATTATGTAGCAGGAGCATAGAGAAAGGAACAGCTTGTTCCTTTCTCCACAGCGGGAACTGGGTGTTCAGACTGGGCTAAATACCAAGTAAAATGAAGCTAAAATTTGATGGGAAGATTAGATGCCTTAATTGGTGCCCTTCAGAGACTATTAAGAACACTTGTCACCACTTGTGCTGGTTCTACTTTCAAAGGTATTCTTACTTCATCAGTTTTTGTGCACATGCAAAGTACAGAAAAGTGAATATAAAAAAAGAAGGGAGTGGTGGATGGAAATTAATGTTTCTGATTTAAAAAGAAAGGCATCGCATCAGTAGTGCTCATGTACCTTTTGCACTCACAGATAACAGACCTTAAAGTCAACGTAAGCATTCAAACCCAGCATGACATGTTAAAAGCTCAGCTGTGAGAAAATGGTAAAAATCCAGCATTTTCCACAAAGCTTCAGTCATGTGTCAAAAAAGAAGGGCATCAATGCTGATGAAGGGTCTAGAGCACAAGTCTTATGAGGAGCAGCTGAGGGAACTGGGGTTGCTCAGCCTGGAGAAAAGGAGGCTGAGGGGAGACATTGCTCTCTAGAACTACCTGAAGGGAGGCTGTAGCAAGGTGGGTGTTGGTCTCTTCTCCCAGGTAACAAGCGATAGGACAAGAAGAAATGGCCTCAAGTTGTGCCAGGGGAGGTTTAGGTTGGGTATTAGGAAAAATTTCTTCACAGAAAGGGATGTCAAGCATTGGAACAGGCTGCCCAGGGAAGTGGTGGAGTCACCATCCCTGGAGGTATTTTAAAGACATGTAGACATGGTGCTTGGGGACATGGTTTAGTTAGGTCAATGATCTTAAACATCTTTTCCAACCTAAATGATTCTATGATTTAACAACCTCTAAGAGTTTGTTCCCATCTATCTGCTGCAGCTCTGTTATCACTCAATGCCACAGAACGCTGAAGTTTCCAAAATCTTTTTACTAAATTTTTAGCAGAAAAGCTGATGATCCAATTAAGGTTCATATACACACATATGCCTTTCTATTTTTATACTTATGATGAAAGGAGGCAGAGTTTAAACTCCACCTGCTAAGAAATCTTACTTCCCTAGAATCTCCTTTTTGGGAAGACTTAAGTGGCCTAGATAGGCTAGAAGATACTTAAAATAACCTAATATTCCCAAATCTAATCTTTTCCCCGGAAGGAGCAATGGTTTTTTATGTAACGTCTTCTTCTCACTCAAGGAAATAATTCTTCCTTTCATCAGGGAAAATGAGTAACAAGAAGAAAGCTGCAAACCACAGCTTGGGACAGGAGAAGATATATACAGCTAGAGCACTCTCATGAAAAAAAAGTAATGTAAAAGGAGAGGGAAAATTAATGTGAGAAAACACGTTTTTAAAACTTACTAAATATATTTTTAAAAGCCCACTAGGTAATTGCAAAAATAATATAGGAGAAAGGCAAAATTTGAAAAATACTAGGTTAATTTGACAAGCCTCAAGTCTTAGTAAAAGCTACTGATTTGTACTCCTAAAAAAAGGCAGTTTGGTGCAGCACTTTTTTCAGTGTAACACAGTATAATTAAATGGAATGTATCCCACTGCACAAGAAAACAGTCACAGGAGACTGAATTTTGAGATCTGACAAACACGACAAAGTACAGATAGACTACATGCCTCAAAATACTGAACAAAGTCAATTTTTATACAAAAAACTGAACAGCAGCTATCCTGTTCCACTGTCCTGATGATTTTACTTGTCTTGACATATTCGCATGTTTCACATAAGTAACAGTAAACCTGAATAATAGAAACCTGTCGACATTTTCCTTTAAATAATTAATTTATGGCAAATTGTACCCATAAATGTCACAAAAATCAGTGAGCTAATTTAAGTAAGAAGTTACCTGAAAGTCCAGCAAACATCAAGGCAGTATATCCATGCTCATGTTCATTGCAGTTAACATCAGCTCCATGTCGCAAGAGCAACTTGCACATGTCTATTTTCCCTTTGTATGCTGCGTGCATTAGAGGGGTCATGCCATGCTAATGAAAGAAAGAGTAAGTAAGTAGCATACAAAAAATAATTAGTTCTATCGTTTGATTTTCATACCATTGATAGTTTTTACTTGTACATACATATTCAGTATAACTACCAAAGCTTCACATAATATTTAAGTTAGCAACGACAAAAAAGCTCACAAAATCTTCATTAAAAAATATTACTAACGTGCAGTAGATTTTCCATTTCCATGTCACTCTTCTATGTTGTGCTATGTATTTTGAAAACAGACCAGTGTTGAATAAATGAAAACCATTTACCGCAGATTTGTCACTGGCCTTTTGTCTAAGACATTACTGTTAAAGACAACTAATGCTTCTGCTAGTAGGAAAAGCTTGTTTTAGAAAATTTGTTAGGTTCTCAAATTATTTATTTCCTTATATATATCCTCATATGATAAGCAACAAGAAAATTAGGAATAGGCTGTTGGTTTTGCCATTACAAAGATTTGCATTTTCTGAAATCCACCTTGCTCATTTTTAGTCATGATTATTGGTAATTGTGCTATCCTCCTCTCTCCCATTTACCATCCTTCTGGTATTGTGTTTGTGATCCTACATCAGCCAGAGCTCTGAAAGCCCTTGTAAAGACACACAGCTCTAACTAGACTTTAATAACCACACAGTCTCAAACTTTGCCTTTTGATAAACTGCACCAGTACAAAAAGGATTAGCTTCACCAAGGGCACTGAATTTTTGAGTTGCACTGGCGTAAGTATAAATGCAAACCTGGGCAAGCCCTAGGTGACATTTTCAGGACTAGGGTGAATTGTTAGTGCAGGCTCTCCCCCTCTCAAGGGGCAGGGAGAAGCACATTCCTGTTTGAGAAAATTGCACACATTCTTTTTTTAGAATTTGATACACTTTTTCCAATATGCTGTTTATTTTCACTTAACATCAAGTCAGGATTCATGTTATCAGCCAAGACATAGTAATTGCCCAAGAACATTCTCCAACACTGAATACAAGGGAGTTTGCTTTAGTTTGTCCCTGGAGGAAATCAAAATGGCATATTCTTCCTTTTTTTTGCGGGTTAAGGCTGTGTGCATGAATACCTTCATGTACACCATTACTGCAGCTCTGTAACTGCATGGCAATGTGGTACTCTGAAATACTGTAACTGTCAGTTTGAGCCTTAATATATTCCTTGTTTCAGTTTATGATAGAATAAAACACAACTGAGTTAAATTTTCAAAAAATTCCTAAAGGTTAGGGAAATTGGGAAAGTTAAAATTATAATAATAATTTGTAAGTATTATATTTTCATTATTCCCCATCCTAACTGAAAACAGCAAAAAATGATTACTTGATGCATTATATTTTAGTAACCCAAAATATTTTGGCAAACTGCAATAAAAACCGTCATAAAAGAAACTAAAGACCTGAAGAGATCACTTCACAAACATGAAACAAATTTGTGATTGTTTTTGCTAGGTTTCATTTGTGGTCCTATAAAGGTAAGTAAAGGCTTTCTAGCCTATAAAATAGGATATAAAATATGTTGTGTTATGTTGTGTTATGTTACGTTATGTTGAGAGCAATTTTTATGGGCCAGTCCCTGTCTGGAGTCATAGTATAGATTCGCCTCCTTTAGCAGGACAGAAAGGTACCGCTGTAAGGGGATATGAACACAGTAAGGTTTTTTACTGGAGAAGGAACTTTAAGAAAACCATTACTTTGGTTATACCTTGAATGCCAGTTACTTCAATTAAAAAATCTGCCTGAAGATTATAGGACAAAGAAAAGGGTTGTCTGGTGGTTCTTTTGCCCTCCTCCTCCCGGGAAAGTTTTTTAAAAAGTCTTTGATTAAATTTTGAAAGTGTCAGACTGCGGTGTGGATTATAAAAACATATCAAGCAGGAAACATGGTGACAGTTGTTAGAAAATTGGACTTAAAGTCACACTAGTATCAGGCTTTCACAGTCATGGCAAACAAAAAAGGGACAGGCTAGACACAAGCTTATCTGGAAAAGCTTGGTATCCTGCATTATGTCCCTATGCAGAAATGGAAATCACTGCAAATACCCTTCTCAGGCTGAATATCAAAGACAGGTCCAGCAACAGTTTGTTTTCTGACAGATGAGATTTGGATTGTGAATACAACATACTTAGAAAACTAAACTAGCAGAGAGTTTATTAAGCATACAGGTGAAACAAATTATTTATTGCTCCAGTATGGAACGTAGGATGAATAAATCATTTTCTAGCAGCTACCATGTAACATCATCTTACCAAAAATCCAGTCTTTTAACCTCATTCCCTAGGATGAGAATGTTTTTTTTTCTTGTTTACTTCACATTGATGTTTACATGGTTTACAGGTAGCAAATTTAACATCTCCTGACTTCTGCAGGGCTCTGCATATTCCCTGTATGTCTGACTGTACAACTGGAATAGAGTTTGCAGTGCCTCTAGAAATTGCTTGGCACCTCCCTTGACCAGGTCCTTCAGCTCATCAACAAACAAGGACTCCCTGGCACCACGGGGCTATGCCTCATGGCTCAGCCAGCCCAGCCATGACACACCACCCTTCCCAGTTCCTGATGTTGAAAATATACCAGAAGCGGACTGAGGGATGGGATTCCAAGAGATAAGTTGACCTAATGCTGCCATGGTGGGGGAGCCAATTGAAGGAAAAAATCCTTAAATAAAACTATGGGGTCAGTGCGCTGAATCAGCCAACAAGGGAAAAAAAGGATGTGTGGGGAGGCAGGAGGGGCAGACGAGTACCAGAACCAGGGAGGGGTTGGACTCCACTGCCAGAAGCAGGGGAAGACACAAGCAGGTCAGTCCATCTCTCTTCAGCACCTGGGAGAGCTGTGCTTCCACAGGATTAATAAAAACAGATTTAGAAAGATAATAAACTGGAAACCTCCTGCCTTCTAGGAACCTCAGAGGAAGTTTTCAACAACACTGTTTCTCAGCCTTCGTTGACCAGAAGAATTGAGGAGTGGGGCATGGCCAGGGAACAAAAGTTGGGACAAACAAACAAACCAAAAAAATACACAGACCATCTTGCATCTCAGTGACCTGTGCATATTCTGCAGAAAAACTGACTATGTTACAAACATTTCAACACTCATGCTGTGTAAGAACACAGACATGATATACATATATTTTCAAAACCCATTACTTTGTGGATAATGCTGATGACTTGCTACTGAAGTAGCCACATAAACTTGTGTCACTCAAGAAAAGAGGAATCCAAGTGGTCCCAACATTCCCAGTGTTTTACACATCTCATGCTCACTTCACCCTCCTTCTCAACAGTGGAAACATGGCTAAGATGTGGTACACATGGAGCTACTCCCTCAGCAGGTATTCGGGTACACTACAACCCTTCATGTGTGAATACTAGCTACCTAACTAGAGCTTAAGTCAGAGGTGATCTGGGTAAACAGAACAAGAAAAGAAAAAGGAAAAAAAAAAAAGAGACTGTAAAAACCCTAGCTGAAAAATTGTTGTAGATGCTTACATGCTGATACTGTTAAAGCATCCACCCCTCCCTTTCCCAGCTCATTTTGCAGTGAGGAACCCAGCCCCATATCAAAAAAGTGCCTTATTTTATTCTTTACATTCAGGCAACTATAGCAATTCTATTCATTCACAAAATTACAAACTAAACGCATAGACTGGAGATTTGGCTTTTATTTGAGACAGTATTTGAGAAGTTACTGAAAATTAAAGAAATTATGCAAAATGAGCAGGTGTCAGAAGTAACACAGAAATACTAGTTGAGGAATGTCTTCAAAATCAACTCTCCTAAATAAAAAGACAGAGCCCTACTGAAATCAGACCAACTCATTATGACGAGTTCAAGCAGGTATTTGGAATTGGATTGTAAAAATGTCTCTGACTTTTAAAAGAAACGGTACTGAATGCTGCTAGTCTAGAACTGCATGTTTTTAATTTTCATTGGATGAAAACCTTTAGAAATTTCACCCTTAAAGCCTTTGAGATAAGACTGCAAACTGGATTTGGAAGGTAATCAGCAGATACACGCTTTAATGATTCTAGCTATAGCCAAGTACGAGCTAATTAGAACATGAAATACTGTCCTGTGAGTGTAGATATGTTGATCATAGCTATAGTTCTCCTCCTTTATAGTCACCCTGCTGAGCTGTTGGTTTCACATATGTAACACATTAGATTGCTCTGATGATCTTTCTGTTCATTTGCAGTGATGAAAAGTTAAAGTCTACATCACTCAGAGACACGAACTGAAACCAGATAATTCTTAATAGCTGTTGAATTTTCTCTGGTTTGTGTATTTTGAAATACTACTCAAAAAACATCAAAAGACAGAACTCTTTCTCCTCAATAAAGGCAAAGGATCTGGGCATTTTCTGCTAGCATAGGAAGTTCATGCTGGAATAGCAAGACAGATTAACTGAAGAATTCTCCACTGAACATAATACGTATGAGTGAAGCCACACATAGCTCATACACTAATAAGGAGGCTGCTGCCTTAATTGCTAGAAGGTATTCAGTTCTGTAATTAGCATATAGAAGTGGACTATTTCTAAAAGATGTATTTTATTACAGAAGTGAACAGCTGAATTACTAAACTAGAGGAAAAATGTAATTCTGCTAATGCCAAATGATAGTTCTGTAGAAAGTTCATAGATATATAAACTATTTATAGTCGTTCATAGATTATGAACGACTTTAAAATTATTTTAAATACAGAAAAATTGTGAAGCCTTTTCAGGTCAAGTCTCTCTGCTTGATCTGCAGAAAATATGGGATTGTAGTACCACAGTGCTCCTTTGTAACCTCAACTACCAACATGACTGGACAAAACTTCCTTGGCTAGAAATCCCATGAGCTTCCTCTAGACTGCCTTTCCATAATAATCTGAAAGACCTTAGCCACACCCTGTAAATGGATGGAGTTAGAGTCAGCGAACTGTCAATGTGAAGTCACACCACTATTTACAAGCTCTGTACTCCCAGGGGAAATACAGTTCCTGAACACTTTCTTCTATACTACGTTTCCAAAGTAGCATTCACTCCACCTACAATAGGACAAAACATGCCTTAGCAGTGTGCCTTTAAAAGAAATATGTTTGTGTTTATTTTGCGTCCTAATACTTTGGCACACCTGAGCTTAAACATCCCTGAAGTTTTAAAGTTGCCACAGTCAAACTACTAAAGACAAGTTTTGTGGAGGAGCTATGTATTTCTTTGTTTTCATAAAGACAGTGATGAAGCCTAAATACTTTTCCTTTCTTCAACTACCTAAATCCACAAAGAAAGAACAGAAAACTTGGTCAGAAAAGATGCTGTGAAAAAACAGGACTGTATCTGCTGAATATCTACCACCTTCTGGAAGATGTCCATCTGTGAAACTAGTTTGAATAAAGGGGTCTTACTCTGCTCTCAAGTGACCTACTGCTCCCAGTACAGCACTGAAGACAGGAGGAGGTAAAGGGTGAGTGAGTCTTGGCACATGGGCAGGAAAAGCAAATAGACTTAGAGAGGCAATTTTTTGTCTTTTAAAATATATGTATCAACAGCAGAAGCCATGCTGAAACAGTGCCTAATGCCTAAATTTTTGAAGGAAGAAGCTGAAACAACTGGAAAAGATTTAGAAAAGAGCCATGATTGTAGGTCAATTACTGAAGAAACATAACTTTATGCAAGATACTTAAAAAGTGAATGCATTTGGAAGATGTTAAAATGTGATTTGGTCCTTGTCTAAAGGTAAATTGAGAAAAGCTTGCTGATTGTCAGCAGTTTTTAATCAAGAAGAAAGCACAATCTAAGCAGTTAGAATATATGGTCAAATAAAAAATGAAAGGGACATCTTATGTGTTAAGTTTTAAAAATCAAGAAGTGCAATATCCAACAGCCTGCTTCTGGATGCTGTGGATTCTCCAGCCTGCGGAAATCACTAAATTGTGACTGCATGTTTGCTGTACAACAAATAGAAGAGAGAACTACATTAAAGCTGTGCTCATTCTGTGGAGTGTCTCATGTAAAAAGGACTTTAAGGAAGGAAATGTGTTTTTAGTTCGCAACTGAATTGTGCTCCCATTTAAATATCTAAGCATTGAATTTGCAGGGCTGCTTCCTCATTTCTTAACATTAATAAAATAAGACCAGTAATATAAATAATGTTAATTTCAGGATAAACAGCTACGGCAGCAGCAGAAGAAAATAAGACCTGATGCATTCAAAGCAGTCTCCAGCTGTGGCAACATTGAATAAGAGATGAAACTATGTTTAACTGGGGTTTCACACACTTTATTTACATATAGATATCAGAATAACACACAAGAGGGAGAATGGTTTATAATAGAAAAATTCTAAAACTTGACATGAGACGACTGATGGATTAAGAATCCTAAAAAAATCTGAACACTCTCCTCTTCAATATGCATCATTACACACTACTCTTGGGGATAAAAAGGCGACTGCAAGAAGTCCATTGCATGAACTTTTTAAGCCTTATGTGCCTTGGGTGTATTTAGTCAGATATAAGTATTAAGTAAGTATTGTTAATACTATTTCTTCTTTAACAATAGCCTGAGGCATAACTCAGTTATGATTTCTATTAATAAACTATAACCTCTCAACAGTAATCCTGCATGTTGCACTAATACTGCATCAAGGGTGCAGTAGCTCAGCACTAGTTCAGCAATTACACTAAAAGAAAAGCTTTTAAAGTCCATACAATAAAGCACACTTGCAAACATACTCGCATTGTATCTTCTGTTCCTGAAGTTTATTGTAAAGTTTGAACAGTTTGTCAGAAGCTGGTTGAAATTCATACATTAGAAACTAAGTTTTAAATATTGAACTGTATTTAAGAACACTCAGAAAATGGATCTGTTGGTAGCACAAAAAAGGCTAACAATATTCCAGGAAGATAACCAATAGATGAAGTGATAATTTTCCTCCATTCGGCATTCATAAGACCACATCTACAACACCCTGTTCGATTTTGGGCCTGTGGAGTATCACCAAGTCATGGTGGGAACTTGAGCACTTGTGCGTTGAAGAGAGGCTGCAGGAACTGGATATGTTCAGCCTGGAGAAGAAATGGCTTTAGTGGGACCCAACAGCAGCCTGCCACTGCCTACAGGAAGATCACTGAGAAGACAGAGCCAAACTCTTCAGTTACAGTGGCAAGAGGGCAAGAGACAATGAGCTTAAGTTGAAATAGAGGTTCAGACATAAGGGAAAAACATGTTCACTGTAAGCACAGTAAGGCAGTGGAACAAGTTGCCTAGAAACATTGTGCAGTCTCCATCCTTGGAGGTTTACAAGGCCAGACAGGATAAAGCTCAGAGAAACCTCATTTGACCTCAGAGCTTAAGCTGCTTTGAGTGGGAGGCTGAACTAGAGACCTTCTGAGGACCTTTCTAGCCTGAATTTCCCAGTGATGCTATGAAATTATAAAGTTGGGAAAAAACACAAACTGACATTTAAATCAATAAATTACACATTGCTCTAACATGCAAGTGGGACAACTACAGTTTTGCTTCCGTGTTACACTTCCATATTAACATTGCACACTTTAGAAAAACAGTGTAAAAAGAGAAAAAGAAGAAACAGTTATGAACATCACATGAGGTTCCTTTCTCCATGAACTTCCTCCCATCTTCAGGTAGCACTTAATGCTTTTAACTTCTATATGTCTATCACATCTGTCTCTCCAAGTGTGTTTTCCACTTCTGACCTAGCTGCTCACCAAGTATGTCTACAGTTCTGCAAAGATAAGACTTTGGGTGATGGGATGCAAGCATGAGATGGAGACAGGTATTCTTTACCCACGGTCAGCAGGGACTACAGTTTGGTGGAGGTGACAAGAAGTCAGGGAGCACCCCGTGTGTCTTGCTGCAGTGTTCATCTTACCTTACAGACAACAAAGTTCACGTTGAACTTGAGAGAAAATACAGTGTAGTACTCTGAGTAACATTAATCTTTAAACTTCCTTAAAAAAAGGTAAAAGCTCTTCAAAGGTTCATTATTCAGCTGCAGACTAGAAATATCTTCAGAGTAACACTGATTTCCATAGTCTGTGTAGCAATATTACTTAACAACAAGATGGCCTTCAGATCTAGTATTTTCCTTGCTAAACCCAGCATAATGCTTGTAGTTTCGCTGTACCTCATCCAAGCAATTGACACGGACATTCTTGCTGCCCAGTAGCCTTCCAGCCTCCTCAGTGTTTCCTTTAATTAAAAACAAAACGAAAAAAGATAGAGAGAAAGAAGGGTGAGAAAGGGAATAAATTGAGAATCCAGAGGAAAAATATCAGTTTCATTCCCAATTTGAACAAAAATCTTTGTAGATTAACCACTTGGGATGTAGATTAACCACCAATAAATCAATTGCAAGTGAAGAGGCTTAGGAATGAACAGTGTTCTGTTCTAGAAGCTAAAAGCCAAGAAATCACAACATCAAAGAGTAGTCTGAAGTAAACATCCATATTTTGTGAAGTAACTGACCTACACACACACAAGAACAGGACACTAATACGTCTCTTTATAAACTGCATCAGAACAATTCTGAATGAGTAAAATGATACTAAGCATTTTAAAACATTCTATACTTCGACCTCTTTTGGAGTGTCTTATGTCTAAAAGCTATATGACTTCTCACAAAAGGGAATTATCCAATTTCAAAGACTTTTCTGGTCCGAAACAAGCATGCTTTATGATTTACTCACATTTCCTTTCCTGTTTAAATTTGAAGTTTGTGACATTCCACCTCCCCAGTCCACAAAAGTGGAAGGAATTTGCTTTTGGTAATAAAAAATAGAGGTGGAAAGGTCAAGGACAGACGTAGCTTGATCATTGACATTTCTAAAAATTGCCAAATGCATAAGTAGACCACAGTCTGAAAAAAACTGTGCAAGGAAAAATAGGCCATAACTTTGTATTTGCTACAAATTTGTATTCACTTTCAGGTAAGCCACAAATCTAAGAACCTGATTTAAAGCCCTTCGAAGGCCTATTCAGTAATGTCAATGCAACTTCAACAGACATTTAAACAAATAGAAATAAAAGAACATTCAAAGGGTCTAAGTTTGGGGAATTAAATATATTGCAGCTTGACAGAAACTTCTGATCACTGATTCAATTGTATGCAAAAATCTTTTAGTAGTGATGTGCTTAATAAAAATAAGCATTACATCCTTCATTTTAATGACAGGTTTCATGTTTGTCTTCACTGTATCATAAGGAGGTGCTCTTCCAGCAAATCTTCAGCAAAGCAGCTCTTGCAACTTCAGTTTTGACTTTTTGTTAAAAAAAAAAAAATACAAATACTAGAAATGCTTTCTTTTGATAAAGCTTTTGGTGTGGTTTAACTATACTAAATAGCTTTCTTTACTCTTTTTTAAAAAATTACTTATTTTGGGGAAAAAAAGCCAGTCACCTAAGTCACCTCACACACTTGATAAAGACCCAGTAAAATATACTAGTGACAGTCAGGGCATTGCCAACTAGCCTACTCCACTAAATAAATGTTTTGTATTTTTGTTTGTTTGTTTGTTTTTTTTAAACATGTGAGAAGTTTCTTAGGACCTGGAGTGGTTTTCAGAAGAACATCTCAGCAAAAGAACAAACATCAGAAACAGCAAGTCTTCAAGGGGTGATCATCAAAGTAAATTTTAAAGCGAGTAAAGCAAAGCTGCATTTACAAGTTCAGGTTCTGTATGACAAAACATTGAAGGATTTCAAAGCAAGACACTAAACTGATGGAAGTCAGACTTCTACAATTGACTAGAGCTTAAAGTTGGAGCCAGGCTGTTCACAGTGGTGCGTGGTAGGAGGCCTGGAGACAACAGGCAGAAGTTGAAAGAAGACGATGCTTCAGACTGGATACAAGGAAAAACATGAGCTCTGTGAGCCCGATAAGGCAGCAGAACATGTTGCCCAGAGACGTTGTGCAGTCTCCATCCTTGGAGGTTTTCAAGGCCTGATAGGATAAAGCCTTGAGCAATCTCATTTGACCTCACAGCTGATCTGTTTTGAGCAGGGGGCTGAACTAGAGACCTCCTAAGGTCCCTTCCAACATGAATTATCCCATGACCCTGATCATAAGCATCAGGTAAGTTAGATAGAAGTCGCTGCAAGACAAAGGCCTGAAATTGATTAAAGTGAGTCTATCAAACCAACTCTGATCCACAATAAATTCATTTCTGACTGTCCTATGCTTGTGTCTCTCACCCAGAAAAGCATTTTAATGTAATTGAGAGTGAAGACCCGAAACTTTTAAAGAAAATTTCTTACAGGTTCAAATTGCCTCAAAACTACATATGGAAATGCATAGAGCCCATGAGGTGTTTTTAGTTTACCTCCAACTAACAAACATTGCTCACAATTTTCAAAGTACTGCTTTGAGTGTAACTATTTAGGCAGGGCTGTGAAATTCATGTTGCTGGACCACGAAACCCAACTGGCAGAAGGTACCCTGGCCAAGCTCAAGTCCTGTTAATTTAGGAACATTCTGTCTGCAAGGACATCCTGGTCTAGCAACAGCATACAGGGAAACCTGTAACAGGCTGAAGAGCTGAATTATCCCCAAGAAAGCATTTTGTTGCAGAGTACATTAATACAAATCGTGAGGTAACTATCAACGAACATTACTAACACGAATATACGTAAGAAAGATGTAAGCTTTCCTTGCCTGAGTCACTCTCACAGCTGGGCTTCCCCAGCCTGAACTCCACCGCAACGCGCACCCCTCCGCGCCCGGCTGGCGGCCCACTTTGCGCTCCCTGGATGACTCAGGCTGCTCCCCGCGAGGCCAGCGGGAGAGAGAAGCCTGCTATCACTTCAGGGGAGCAG